>NC_086445.1:817598808-817729409 GCF_028390025.1 Pseudophryne corroboree | reverse complement strand
CGCCCATCCCAGTGCGGACTCTATCTGCATTCCCTGTTAACGGTTATTGCTTATGTTACACAATGGTTGTGTTTTGGTTAAGGTCAGCCGGTTGCTGATCGTTTTGGTACACGCTGTTAACTGGTTGTAGTTACAGGCCATGTTGTACGGTGTGTGGTGGTGTATGTGTAGATGGGACCCGGACCACTTGTCCAACAGGTCCCACTGAAAAACTCTGGCATGAAACCTGCCAAACGGGACGGCCTCGTAAGCCGCCATGGTCCTTTTGGAGTCCCCAGCATCCTCTACGGACTAAGAGAAAAGGATTTACCGGTAGGTATTAAAATCCTATTTTAAACATTATGCCACACATTCCCTGGTCCCTTTTAGGCATTATGGCACACATTAGCAGGGCCCTTACAGGCATTATACCACACATTACTATTGTCCTCATAAACATTATGCCACACATTACCAGGGCACTTATAGAAATGATGGCACATATTACTAGTGCCCTTACAGACATTATGCCACACATTACTAAAGCCCTTATAAACATTATGCCACACATTACCAGGGTCCTTATAGACCTTGGCCCTCATTCCGAGTTGTTCGCTTGGTAATTTTCTTCGCATCGTAGCGATTTTCCGCTAATTGCGCATGCGCAATGTTTGCACTGCGACTGCGCCAAGTAAATTTGCTAAGAAGTTTGGTATTTTACTCACGGCATTACGAGGATTTTTCTTCGTTCTGGTGATCGTAATGTGATTGACAGGAAGTGGGTGTTTCTGGGCGGAAACTGGCCGTTTTATGGGAGTGTGTGAAAAATCGCTGCCGTTTCTGGGAAAAACGCGGGAGTGGCTGGAGAAACGGGGGAGTGCCTGGGCGAATGCTGGGTGTGTTTGTGACGTCAAACCAGGAACGAAACTGACTGAACTGATCGCAGTGGCAGAGTAAGTCTCGAGCTACTCAGAAACTGCAAAGAAATTTCTAATCGCAATTTAGAGAATCTTTCGTTTGCAATTTTGCTAAGCTGAGATTCACTCCCAGTAGGCGGCGGCTTAGCGTGTGCAATGCTGCTAAAAGCAGCTTGCGAGCGAACAACTCGGAATGAGGGCCATTATGCCACACATTAATAGGGCTTTTATACACATTACTTTATGCCACAAACTAACAAAGCTAACAACATAATTGTATATAATGTTCTTTACTGTATTTGTCTCTGATATGACATATACTATATCCAGTGCCTCCCCAGCCATTGATCTCACCACGCCTCACTGTGGTTTACATTAAGCCACACAGTATGCCACTACGGCGAATACTGATTGGCTATACAGTACCTAACTTAATGTACAGTAATAATGTACTTACTACTTCTGGGGCAGTCCCTCAGCCTTTGCAGAAGCCAGGGGTCCCCCCAGACAAGGTCACTCCACCTCCTATGGAGAGTTCGGGAGGTCCAGCACCATGCATAATTGGCCCAAATTTCAGGGTGGGCATTCATGTATGCCCGCCACTTCTCCAAATGATTTGCCAGTGGCTTGACCCACTAGTGTAGGAGGATCAGCAGCTCCCCGTCACAGTAAGGTCTGTTCCTCGCTGTCATTTTGACAGGACTGAGTAAGCACGTAGAATACAGGACAGTAGGATGCCATGTAACATGTATGATACAATGTCTATTGCGGTTCATCATAAAATGCATCTGGGTGGCATAACATAAAAAATGATTTCAGCTTTTATTTCTGTACTGAAGATAAAACAAAACAAACAAAAAGAGCAGCGGTGATTAGACGCTATGCGCATGCTTCTATTCATGAGTGGCAGAGGGAGAGGGGACATGCCAGCAGCTCATAAAGTGCTGGGCATGCCCCCTTCAGTGACTGACAAGGGGGCGTGGCTTGCAAACATGGCATCACCATGAAGCCACTCCCCTTTCTGAGGTCATGCCCTTTTTCCAGAGCCGGATTAAGGGGGGTGCCAAGGGGGTCAGTACCCCGGGCCCCCCTGGCATAAGGGACCCCCAGCCGAAGCTGCTCTGCACTGCTCTGGTGCTGCAGTCCCCTCTACCCTGTATCAGCCGCTGACCCGTGAGGAGAGGGGAGAGAGCCACACGACACAGCCGCGAGTGGGACATCACACACCCGCTGACAGAGCGGAATCCTCCCTCCCCAGCAGCCGAGAGTCTTCTCCTCCCTGCTGCAGCGTGGAGCCTTGACCCCGACATGCTGACTGGATATCCCCTGTGATTGTCTTGAAAAAGGCCCTGGGGGCCAAAACGTCGACACTCCATTGGCGACTCGGATGCATTAATAAAAAGTATTTTTTACACCTGCATTTGGATTGGTGAGTGCCCTCTTTTGGGATTGTGTAGTCCCATAATATACCTGGTATATATATATACATATATATAATGCAGTGTAGGACTGGCACTCCAATAAAATCCACAATGAAGTAAAAGGCCCAGGTGCCCGTGTAGAGGAAATTAAAGGACTTTTGAAAAACAAGTCCTGGGAACATCAAGGGAAGAGGTTCTCTCCATTAAGCCGGTTAATCCCAATGGTGATAAAAAAAAAGTCCCTTTTGTTCAGGAGTTCCATCCTTTTAGCCACCGGAATATGCAGATTGGCAAAAAGTTGTGGCCTATCATTACTACGGATCCTGACCTTACATCTTTTAAGGACTCCAAATTGATGCCTAGTTACAAGCGAAATCGGAATCTTTGTGATATTCTTGTTAGGAATGATATTTCCAACTTGGACATTGTAACCCCTAAGACTTTCCTGGCTCGGCAGCCAGGTTGCTACAAATGTTTAGGCTGCACCACGTGCCGCTCCATGGAATGTGTCCTACTTTTAGTCACCCACACTCTGGAGCTAAAATTCGTATTAGACATGTTCTCTCTTGTTTAAGCTCTTATGTAATCTATTACATTAAATGCCCTTGTGGCTTGTTATACATAGGCAAGACCATTCGCCAGTTTAGAGAGAGGATGGCATTACATCGCCAAGCCATCCGTTCTGCCCTAGAGGGAACCCCCCAAGAACAACCGGTAGCTCGCCACTTCCGTGAGGCTAGACATTCTTTAGCAAATTTACGCCACAAGGTCATTGACCATGTCCCCATTAATATACGGGGGGGGGGGGGGAGACCGGGGTGCCCTTCCATTCCGTAAGGAGGCCTGTTGGATTATTGAGCTCCGTACACTTACACCGTACGCACTCAATGAATCCAATAACTTGGGGTGCTTCCTTTAATTATATATTATGTGGTCCTTTAACTATATATTGGCCCTCATTCCGAGTTGTTCGCTCGGTATTTTTCATCGCATCGCAGTGAAAATCCGCTTAGTACGCATGCGCAATGTTCGCACTGCGACTGCGCCAAGTAACTTTACTATGAAGAAAGTATTTTTACTCACGGCTTTTTCTTCGCTCCGGCGATCGTAATGTGATTGACAGGAAATGGGTGTTACTGGGCGGAAACACGGCGTTTCAGGGGCGTGTGGCTGAAAACGCTACCGTTTCCGGAAAAAACGCAGGAGTGGCCGGAGAAACGGTGGGAGTGCCTGGGCGAACGCTGGGTGTGTTTGTGACGTCAACCAGGAACGACAAGCACTGAAATGATCGCACAGGCAGAGTAAGTCTGGAGCTACTCTGAAACTGCTAAGTAGTTAGTAATCGCAATATTTCGAATACATCGGTCGCAATTTTAAGAAGCTAAGATTCACTCCCAGTAGGCGTAGGCTTAGCGTGTGTAACTCTGCTAAATTCGCCTTGCGACCGATCAACTCGGAATGAGGGCCATTATATGGTACTATAACATTATTATTTATGGCTTGTAGGACCCAATTCCTGTTAGTATTATACAACATTATTTCAGTTATAGTTCATAACCCTATACATTTCTTGATAAAAGTTTTTTTGTTCATTTTGTATGAATCTGTGATGATCCATAATCTGCTGTTTTGCTTGTCTCCTAATTGCAGCTTTGCATGCATTGGTTACTTATAAGTAATTGCCTGTTGATTATGTATATGTATTCACTTTATTTTTATGTTGATCATGCACTGTTAAACGGTATGTGTTTGTTTTTACCAACAGCACAATGTGTGTGTGTCCGGCGGGTTGCTATTGTAACGGCATTGGAGAGCGCACGTCGCTGGAGGGTGACATCATCGTCCCTCGTCCGGGACCCGCTCGTGCTGCGAGGGGATCAGTCTGTGTTTGGTTTGGGTATTTAAGGTAAGCACTTTGTTATTTCTGTTGATCTTGTCCTGACGAAATTTAGAATTAAATGAAACGTTGACACCGATAACGATGCTGTCCAGTCAGCTTCTTTGATCCTGCTTGATGCATGTTTATGAAGTCCTGTGAGTGCCGTGTTCCTGCCTTCCGTATATATATATATATATATATATATACACACATATATATATATATATATATATATATATACAGTGGTCGAAATGGGGCGGTATACGGTGGTATGGTATACTGCCACTTCTTCCACTGACCTGGAAATGAGGTAATTAAAGTGCAGCAGGAGGCTAGGGAAGTGGCCATCCTGCTGCACAGGTCTCTGCGCGGCGACCGGCGGCTGTGTAGAGCACTGTACTAGCTCACAGCCGCTTACTGCCGCCCGCCGCTCACCGCCGCCAGCCACCCATTGCATGCCGCTCACCGCAGCCAGCCACCAGCCGCTCACCGCCGCCAGCCACCCGCCGCTCACCCGCAACAAATGAGGTAATGTTCCCCTGCTGTCACCTCTCTCCCTGTCGTTACCGTCCCTGTCCCTACTGTCACTCTCTCCCTCCCAGCTGTCACTGTCGTCACTCTCTCTCTCCCTGCTGTCACTGTCGTCACTCTCTCTCCCTGTCATTACTCTCTCTCCCTGTCGTCACTCTCTCTCTCCCTATCGTCACTCTCTCTCCCTGTCGTCACTCTCTCTCTCCCTGTCATCACTCTGGCTGTGCCTGCTGTCACAATTTCAGCTCATTCAGTGTGCTACAATGTGAATTTTGGCTCATTCAGTGTGCTACAATGTGAATTTTGGCTCATTCAGTGTGCTACAATGTGAATTTCGGCTCATTCATTGTGCTACAATGTGAATTTCGGCTCATTCAGTGTGCTACAATGTGAATTTTGGCTCATTCAGTGTGCTATAATGTGAATTTCGGCTCATTCACTGTGCTACAATGGGAATTTCGGCTCATTCAGTGTGCTACAATGTGAATTTCGGCTCATTCAGTGTGCTATAATGTGAATTTCGGCTCATTCAGTGTGCTACAATGTGAATTTCGGCTCATACCGTGTGCTTTAAGGTGAAAGGGGCACCAGTACTAGATAGTATAAGGGGTTCTACTACGCTGGAGATGCCCCCTTTTGTGTGACCGCAACCCCTTTTCGAAGGCGTGCGCATAATTGTGTCCTTGACTTTTGCATACCCCCACTTCAAAATTTCCACTTCGACCACTGTGCGTGCACACATGCACACACGCACACACGCACACACGCACACACACGAACACACACACACGTGCGTGCATCAAAGGAAACTCCCTTCCGAATCCTGCTTTTTTTCCCCTGCAGGGGGATGGTTGCTGGTGGGGGGCCCCCTGTCTTGGGTGCCCTGGGCCCCCCAAGGGCTTAATCCGGCCCTGCCTTTTTCGGGAGCACAGGCGGCATAGCATCCCTCTTTAAACATTAAGAAAGTTGGGAGTTATGCATAAGGTATACAATACAATGTATACACAAGAGTGCTGCGCTTGATGTATGCTTAATGATAATTGATTAAAAATTAATAGATACACAGGTGTCTGCTTAAATCAATTTAAAACACATATGGAACTTGCTGATAAAATTTAAACAAATTTATTTACACACACAATATAGTACAATAAAAACCATTGATAAAAGAAAGCTCAAGCACACTGATAGACGTTCTAAATATGTCACTTTGTTGAAATGATTTGTAACAATGTAACTTCAATGCTGCCACATAGACCTAGTTTTGGTCTCTTTGTATCAATAAAACTGAATTGCAACAGTTAATACAGCCTGTATAAGAATGATTGTAGCTCCCGTCCTCTATACTACTGGCGTCCCAGTGCAGAGGAAATGCCGCTGATAATATTTACCCGACCTGCGGGAAGATTCAGTCTCGCAGCGCAGGAGGTACCGGGATAACTTCCAAGCGTCCGCCGCCGGCACTATCACGGTGCAGTTGATTCTGTCCTGGCGGGCGGGTATGGACGCTGCAGTGGTATGCTGACGATCGTCTTGAGGAAGTCCCGGGAGACGGGACGAAACGCGTTGACGTCACTCCTTTTGCTCAGCCCACAGACGCACTGACCGCTGCCAGCCACATTCCCTTGCAGCGGTGAATTTGAATTTGATAATCAGCCTCAGAGAATCTGTACTGGTACGCCAGGTCAGCATACCACTGCAGCGTCCATACCCGCCCGCCAGGACAGAATCAACTGCACCGTGATAGTGCCGGCGGCGGACGCTTGGAAGTTATCCCGGTACCTCCTGCGCTGCGAGACTGAATCTTCCCGCAGGTCGGGTAAATATTATCAGCGGCATTTCCTCTGCACTGGGACGCCAGTAGTATAGAGGACGGGAGCTACAATCATTCTTATACAGGCTGTATTAACTGTTGCAATTCAGTTTTATTGATACAAAGAGACCAAAAATAGGTCTATGTGGCAGCATTGAAGTTACATTGTTACAAATCATTTCAACAAAGTGACATATTTAGAACGTCTATCAGTGTGCTTGAGCTTTCTTTTATCAATGGTTTTTATTGTACTATATTGTGTGTGTAAATAAATTTGTTTAAATTTTATCAGCAAGTTCCATATGTGTTTTAAATTGATTTAAGCAGACACCTGTGTATCTATTAATTTTTAATCAATTATCATTAAGCATACATCAAGCGCAGCACTCTTGTGTATATATTTTTGTTGTTTGGGGGAGGTAGCAGTCCCTCAGTGCTTGCAGCTGCTGTATAGCCAACTTAAATTTAATTCATCATTTGCGCCAGGAGTTGGGGTGGTTAAACACTCTCAATCTTTTTTATACAATACAATGTAGCAGTTTAGAGTCTAATGCAGCTGGGTGGCATAACATAAAGAAGAAGGAAGGGGAAAAGTGTGGAGCAATCCATAAAGTTGAGCAGGGTACTTTAAGAGTATTGAACCTGAAATGATATCTCCTTATAAAAAACTGCCTGTACATCTTTACAACAGGCTTCACCTGTAACCTGTACAATACAATGTCTATAGCAGTTAGCATAAAATGCCGCTGGGTGGCATAACATAATAAAGTGATTTAAACCTTTCTTTACTGTATTTCTGTATTGGAGATAAAAGAAAACATAAAAAAAATTATTTACAGTTACAGTACATCATTCTTTTCTGGGTCTCGAACCTGAGGCACCGGCTATGTAAGGTGCTCACCTTACTCACTCAGCTTCACAAGCCAGCTATGGCAGCAGTCACACGTGTTCAGTATGTGATGTTAAGCATGTGCCTTTATGCCATGTAAAGTGTACTATACAATGTCAATAACGGTTTAGAGTCTAACGCAGAGGAAGGGAGGGGGAAAGTGCGGAGCAATGCATTAAATTCAGCAGGGTACTTTAAGAGTATTGAACCTGAAATGATCTCTCCTTATGAAAAACTGTCCATATGTCTTTACAACTGGCATCTTCACAACATGTACCATGGCCTGTCACATGTACAATACAATGTCTATAACGGTTTAGCGTAAAATGCAGCTAGGTAGCAAAAATAATAATAATAATTCTCTAACATCCTAGTGGATACTGGGGTGACATTAGAACCATGGGGAATAGATCCGGTTTATTGGAGCCTGGCACTTTAAGAAATCATTAGTGTGTGCTGGCTCCTCCCCTCCATGCCCCTCCTAGCAGACTCTCGGTGCTACAGAGAGTTTTCTTCAGATTTTATGTTAGTTTATTATTTTCAGGCAGCACTGATTGGCAACCAGTCTGTCTGCGTTGTGGGACTTAGGGTGGGGACCGAACCAACTGCCTATAGAGTTAATGGTTTGTATCCCCTGATAGGACACTGAGCTCCTGAGGCGCTGTTTCTCATACCCCAGGGTGTGAGCCCACGCCGGCAGCATGCCGCCACCCCTAACAGATGCCGAAGTAGACACGGTGCATTGAGTACTACACCGGGGTCCCGGTTAGCGGGTCCCCAGTGACAATGGCGGCATTAGGGCGCGGCAGTCACTGGGCTTTGAGCTGCGGTGCCCGCTGGGGACCCATACTGGCGCTAAGTAAAATGGGTATCCTAATCTCCTTTTTTTACACAATCTAACATTAAAGCCAGTGTAATCTATGTAGGGACCGCGTGCCATTGAAGGGGCGGGACTTCCCGGAGCGCAGGACCAGAAGCTGAAAGATGCCATTTCCTTTTGCTGCTGCTGACTACAGGCTGCACGCTGAGACTGCGCCTCTACAGAGCACACTGAACCACCAATTCTACTGGTACCAGGGGGTCTTATAGGAAGGGGAGAGCATATATACAGCGGCTACACTGCTGTGCTCATAACAAACATACAGTGTATATATATATATATATATATATATACCCAGCAGAGCGCTGCTTTGGACTGAGGTATTGTGTGCTGGTCCCAATCCTCTCTGTGTCACTCCATTCAGGGCTGTCTGGGTTTATTGTGCTGTTTCACTAATGTGTTGTCACTGCACTGTGTTATAACTCTGTGTTTTCTGCTATAAGCATGTCTGGGAATAAGTCTGTGTGTCCCTCTTGTAACACCAAGTTTTCACCCTCTTCACAAGGGTCTCTACTATGTACCCAGTGTTCTCTGCCTTCACAAGATAGTGGCTTGCAGGAACCAGAATGGTTAGAATCATTTAAAACAATGATTACTAATATAAATTCAGAGTTAGCTGCTGCAAAGCAATAAAGGCAGACCCTGAAATAGCCTGTAGACGATTTCTTGGTTAAGACTGCGGCTCACAGACAGGCCCCTCATTTCCCTGGTGGTCTCTCATAAATGCACACTTCCACGGGTGCTCCAGTCTGACTCTAATACTGAAATACCAGAGCAGAGTTAGATGAGGGAGAACTGGAGGTGGAAGATGACAATGCTCTGTCCACGGGGGTTGAGGCCTTGATTTTTGCTATTAGAGAAGCCCTCAACATGCAGGATAAGGAGACAGAAGAGGAATTGTTTTTTTAATGTGAAACCAAAATCCTCTACCACCTTCCCTATCTCAAAAGAATTAAACTCCCTTTCCAAAGAGGCGTGGGTGAATCCTGATAAGAAATGTATTACTCCTTTGGGAAAACCCACCGTCCGTGGATACTTCAGTGTCCAGACTGTCACGTAAAATCGTACTGCCTGTACCTGGGGCTATCTCCCTCAAGGACCCAGCTGACTGCAAAATTGAGACTACACTCAAATCAATATATACTGCAGTGGGCGTAGCCCAATGCCCCACTATTGCTTGCGGCTGGATTTCTAGGGCCGTTGTTAAATGGTCCGATAATATAATAAATGGGTTTGACTCCCTACCTCAGGATGAGATCATTACTCTGCTGCAGCATATCCAAGATGCTGCAAACTTTATGAGTGAAGCAGTTAAGGAATTATGTCTCATTAATGGTCGTGCCACGGCTATGGTGGTCTCGGCTTGCAGAGCCCTGTGGCTGCGACAATGGTCAGCAGATGCTGATTCCAAAAGCGGTGTTGAGAACCTTCCTTTTACAGGGGATGCCTTGTTGGAGAAGAACTACACAGGTGGATATCTCAGGCGATGGCAGGTAAGTCTACCTATCTGCCATCTGCTGCACCTGCTGCTAGACGTTCCTACCTTGGGCCCTCTCTGCAGTCCTTTTGTGTGGCAAAATTCAGAGGCAGAGCCAGAGGTGCATCCAATGCTGCTAACGGAACTTGTGGTAAGTCTCGTAAACCAGCAGCTGCTGGAGCTCTGGACCAGGCCTCCGGATCCTCATCCGCAAAGCCCTCCACGTGTTGGTTGACCCCAGCAGCAAGGAGACTTCCAGGAAGGTGCTCGACTTCAGCACTTCACCCATATGTGGGCAAAGTATTTCCAGGATCCTTGGGTGAGGGAGCTCATATCCCAAGGATACCGGCTGGAATTTCAGGAACTACCTCCTCTCAGATTCTTCAAGTCGGCCTTACCAGCTTCACCTGAGTTACCTTGCAAAAAGCCATTCAAAAACTGCTTTCCACAGGAGTTATTGTTCCAGTACCTCCTCCGCTGCAAACAAAGGGATTTTACACAAGTCTCTTTGTGGTTCCAAAGCTGGACGGCTTGGTATGGCCGATCTTGAACCTCAAATCCCTGAACCCGTATCTTAACGTGTTCAAATTCAAGATGGAATCCCTAAGGGTGGTGATCTCCAGTCTGGAGGAGGGGGAGTTCCTGGTATCTCCGGATATCTTCATATCCCAATATGGCCACCTCATCAGGCTTACCTTCAGTTCGCTGTACTGGATCACCACTTCCAGTTCCAGGCTTTACCCTTTGGTCTTTCCACAGCTCCAAGGATATTCACAAAAGGCATGGTGGAGATGATGCTGCAATTGTGCAAGATGGGAGTCAACATAGTTCCATACTTGGACGATCTCCTGATAAAGGCGGTGTCCGGGGTACAGCTGCTACACAACATCGACTTGACAACAAATTTCCAGAAGTCTCACCTGGAATCATCTCAGAAGATTCAGTTCCTGGGAATGATCCTGGACACAGTATATCAGAAGGTATTCCTTCCGATGGACAAGGCCTTGACTATCCAGGCTATGATCCGCTCGGTGCTCAGACCCCGCAAAATCTCGATTCATCTTTGCATTCGATTGCTGGGCAAGATGGTAGCCTCCTACAAGGCAATACAGTATGGCAGGTTTCATGCACGTCCGTTCCAGCTGGATCTGCTGGACAAGTGGTCAGGTTCTCACTTGCACATGCACCAGAGTATAAATCATTCACGAAAAGCACGGATATCCCTGTTATGGTGGCTACAAATCTCTCACCTTGTGGAGGGTCGGTCTTTCAGCACCCAGTCAACGGATGCCAGTCTCAGGGGTTGAGGTGCTGGGACTCAGAGGTCCCAGTTCCAGGGGAAGTGGTCGAGTCAGAAATCTGCCCTTCCCATAAATGTCCTGGAACTCAGGGCAATTTACAATGCTCTTCTGCAAGCCTCCTATCTCCTTCGGAATCAAGCCATCCAGATGTAGTCGGACAATGCCACGGCGGTGGCGTACATCAACCGACAGGGAGCAACAAAAAGCAGGGCTGCAATGCGAGAGGTGTCAAGGATACTGCTCTGGGTGGAAGCCAATGCAAGCACCATCTCAGCCATATTCATCCCAGGATTGGACAACTGGGAAGTGGACTTCCTCAGCAGGCACGACCTCCATCCGGGGGAGTGGGGCCTTCACCCTCAGGTGTTCCATCAACTGGTTCACTGGTGGGGCTGCCCGCAGATGGACCTGATGGTTTCTTGTCTCAACAAGAAGCTCCTTCATTACTGTTCCAGAACGAAGGATGCGCAGGCCGCAGCAGTGGACGCTCTGACGGTGCCATGGAACTATCAGTTTGTATACCTGTTTCCTCTAATCCCTCTCATTCCATGAGTTCTAAAAAGACTCAAAAGGGAAAGAGTTCAGACAATTCTAATTGCCCCAGATTGGCCTCGATGGGCCTGGTACACAGGCCTTCTGACCATATCTCTGGAGGAACCCTGGCCTCTGCCGATACTCAAGGACCTTCTTCAACAGGGACCGTTCATCTATCCAGACTTACTGTGGCTACGTTTGACGGCTTGGAAGTTGAGAGGGAGAGCTTAACTCGAAAAGGACTCCCATCCAAGGTTATTTCCACTATGTCCAGGCCCGTAAGGTGGTCACGTCCAAACATTACCACCGTATCTGGAAGAAATATGTCTCATGGTGCGAGGGTAGAAAATATCCTCCTGCGGAATTCCGACTTGCCCGTTTTCTGCTTTTCCTGCAAGCAGGTGTGGATAAGAGCCTACGGTTAGGCTCCATCAAAGTTCAGATTTTGGCTCTTTCTATATACTTCCAGAAACAACTAGCGGTACTAACAGAAGTACAGACTTTCCTAAAGGGTGTTCTTCATACTCAGCTACCCTTTCTCCCTCCCACGGCTCCGTGAGATTTAAATGTGGTCTTGACCTTTCTCCAGTCGGACTGGTTTGAGCTCTTACACAGTGTAGACTTGAAATATCTAATGTGGAAGACAGTCACGTTACTGGCTTTAGCCTCTGCAAGACGTGTATCAGAATTGGGGGCCTTATCCTGTAAGAGCCCATATTTGATATTTCACGAGAATAGAGCCGAGCTCAGGACTCGCCCACAGTTTTTGCCGAAAGTGGTATCGGCTTTTCACATTAATCAACCAATAGTGGTTCTGGTACTGTCTGACACATCGGTTGCTCCAAAGTTCTTTGATGTTGTGAGGGCTTTGGGGATTTCTGTCAAGAGGACAGCTCATCACAGGAAGTCTGACTCCCTTTTTGTCCCTTATGATGCTACCAAAATTGGTCGTCCTGCCTCTAAGCAGCCCATTGCGCGTTGGTTTAGGTTAACCATTCAACAAGCCTATTCTTCAGCAGCATTGCCGCTGCCGAGTTCTGTCCAGGCCCACTCCACACGGTCGGTGGGTTCTTCCTGGGCGGCTGCTTCCTGGGCAGCCTTACAGTTGTGCTGGGCAGCTACTTGGTCTGGTTCGAACACGTTCGTAAAATTCTACAGGTTTGACACCTTGGCCAGAGATGACATTCAGTTTGGTCAGGCAGTTTTGCAGGGGTCTCAGCTCTCTCCCACCTGTTCTGAGAGCTTTGGGACTTCCCCATGGTACTAATGTCACCCCAGTATTCACTAGGACGTTAGAGAAAATAGGAATTTAATATCTACCAGTGATTCCTTTTATTGTAGTCTGTAGTGGATACTGGGTGCCTGCCTCTGTGCTTCGTATTCCTGCTTACCTGGTTGTAATTCTTCTTGGTTGGGTCTGCTGTTGCTGTCCCTGTTCCATGTTTGGTTAGCGTTGCTATCCTTTATTATAGTTAGCGTTGCTTTCCTCTGTTCTGATTAGCTCTGCTATCTTTGTTATTGTGTGTTGGTTCATTACCTCACAGCTTCTTGTGTTTATATCCTTCTTTCAAAGTATGTCCGTCTCCTCAGGCAGTTTTCCTAGACTGAGTCTGCTAGGAGGGGCCTAGAGGGGAGGAGCCAGCACACATTAATGATTTCTTAAAGTGCCAGGCTCCAATGGACCCGATCTATATCCCATGGTACTAATGTCACCCCAGTATCCACTATGGACTACGAGAAGAGGAATTACCGGTAGATATTAAATTCCTATTTTATGCTTTATTTATTCCTGTATTGAAGATAAAACAAACCAAAAAATTTACAAAATGACATTGGGGTATATTTACTAAGGTCCCGATTTTGACCGAGATGCCGTTTTTTCTTCAAAGTGTCATCTCGGTAATTTACTAAGCAAAAATCACAGCAGTGATGAGGGCATTCGTAATATTTTGGAAGTCCTAGGAAAAAATCACGAATCAATACACCATCGGTCAAATACGCCTGCAATTTGCTAGAAATCGGTCATTTACTAAAAAGTGCAAAACACAAACACTGCCGACAATAGCCAAACACTGCCGTGATAAAATACAAATCGTGAAAAAGTGCTAAAAAAAAAGACCTGCTTTTTTATCCCGTGTTTGTATAGTGGGAAGGGGGGGGGGAATGTTCTAAATTTTCAGAAAAAAAATTGCGTGGGGTCCCCCCTCCTAAGGCAAACCAGCCTCGGGCTCTTTGAGCCGATCCTGGTTGCAGAAATATGGGGAAAAAATGGACAGGGGTTCCCCCATATTTAAGCAACCAGCATCGGGCTCTGCGCCTGGTCCTGGTTCCAAAAATATGGGGGACAAAAAGAGTAGGGGTCCCCCGTATTTTTGAAACCAGCACCGGGCTCCACTAGCTGGACAGATAATGCCAAAGCCGGGGGTCACTTTTATATAGTGCCTTGCGGCCGTGGCATCAAATATCCAACTAGTCACCCCTGGCCGGGGTACCCTGGGGGAGTGGGGACCCCTTCAATCAAGGGGTCCCCCCCCCAGCCACCCAAGGGCCAGGGGTGAAGCCCGAGGCTGTCCACCCCATCCAATGGGCTGCGGATGGGGGGCTGATAGCCTTTGTGAAAAGTGTTTGATATTGTTTTTAGTAGCAGTACTACAAGTCCCAGCAAGCCTCCCCCGCAAGCTGGTACTTGGAGAACCACAAGTACCAGCATGCGGCGGAAAAACGGGCCCGCTGGTACCTGTAGTACTACTACTAAAAAAATACCCCAATAAAGACATCACACACACACCTTGAAAGTATAACTTTAATGCATTCATACGATGCCCATGTGGGCTGTTTTATATTGGCAAGACCTCCAGGCAGTTCCGTGAAAGAATGGCGATGCATAGATCGGCCATCAGGGCTGCCCTGGAGGGTGACCATCAAGCACAACCGGTAGCCAGACATTTTAAGATGCATAAACACAATTTAGCATCCTTGAAATACAAAATTATAGACCAGCAACCACCAAACATCAGGGGAGGTGATCGAAACTGAGCTCTCCTCCGCAGGGAGGCGAGGTGGATTCATTGCCTGAACACTCTAGTACCAGCAGGCTTAAATGTACAATTGGGATTGCACTGTTTTTTATAAGGATTATAAAAGTGTAATTAGATAAATGTATTTGATTGTTTTAGGTGTAGCCCAATATCTATTAATTGAAATAAGTATGTTTCTGAGCATTAGGGGTCCAGTGGTGTGGTTTATTGCACTGTTATATTGTGTTTCTATGAAGTGTATTATTTGTTTATGTGTTGCCTAGGTGACCGGCGCCCTGACGAGGAAAGGAGCGCGCCGCACATGTGGTTGGTGACGTCATCCGGACCCGCCGGGTAGCCGCGCCGGAAGAGCAGAGGGTGATGCGGTGAGGGTATAAAGGTATGTTTTTTGTATTACACCTGTTGTTCTGACGAAAGTTTAATTACTGAAACGTTAACAGCTCAGACAGAGTGTCTGTCTCTTCCTTTACCGTGTTGTGAAAGTCCTCGCTGAGTGCCGCTGTTTTGTGACTATTTGTATGTGCTGGATCAGCTGGATGGCACCGGAGGCATCATTTCATTAGGTGGAGTGCCGGTAACTGTTTGTGTTATGTGACCAAGAGTAGTGGGCTGACACCACGAGTGAGAGCTACTTTCTACAGGGCACCACCATTTTGTTATGAGACTTTTCATCAGCATTTCTTCTACACATTATTTGTCACACTGTGGGTGGTATGTCCCTCATTAGTGACACCATGGATTCCAGTGGACTCATTGATGTGGCTGCTTGTGATGTTTGGTCCTTCTCGGACGCAGATGCTGAAAATATCAGGTTTAAGGAAGATTTGGCGACCTCCGGGGGAGCTGAAAGCAATGATCAGTTATTTATGAGATTATTACGTCTACAAAAAAAAAGAGATTGATTTCTTCATGCACGGGGTCACGCTGTCAGATTACCACCGTAATCGACAGATCCCTAGAGGCTTTAGAGTCCGAAATATGCCGACAATCGGCAAGTATAATGTAGAATTCTGCCGCAAGTGGATCAGCATCTTGAACAAATGCTCTCTGGATCTGATCCTTTTAGTAATTGAAGAAGCATCAAGAGAGATGAATATGGTTAAGGAGATGATCACTGCATTTGAGAGTCAACATCTAGCCAAATTACAAGCCGACAAAGATAACAAATGGATGGAGAAGCTTACAGTACAGGTGGAGGCGTATAGGCAAAAGTTGGTCAAATTTAAAAGGCAAAAATTGACCACAGTACAGAAGGATTATCAGGAGGGCAGAGTATATACTTGGGCCAATAATCCAGATGGGAAGCCACAATTCCAACGTAGAAACCGGCAAAGGACACGGTGGGCGCCTGGCCAGGAATCATCTAGTGGTGATCATACCTCCCTTAGCGACAGCGATGCACCAGCAAGTACCAGCAGTGGCAAGCCCCCTTTAGGGGTCAATACACGAGCCATGCGTGGCGTAAAAAAAGACAGCACACGAGGCGCGGGGGGCAGTGCCAAAGAATCGAAAAAAGGCACAAAGGGAAAGAAAACAACATAGTTTTCAATCTGTCCAAGAAATCTTTGACAGCGGGTGAGTTATCCCTTTTGAATAAAGGACTTTCATTTATTCCAGTCTAGAGGTTTGATGAATTTCAGTGGAAGGTGGACACCCACAAGGTTAATAGACGATTACGACTTAAAGAATTTTTTGCGAATCAACCACTGACAACTCCAAATCTTGATGTCCCTAGAGATTTAAAGAAAACCTCGTATTTTGATAATAACACCAACAGCACTTCTCTTAAATGTTTTGCGAGAGTATTGGACTCACAAGTGATGGGTCTGTCCAAACAAGTCCCACAGTCCAAAGATAATTTAACTAAAGGGGAAAGAAATGCCTTAGTAGCACTCAGTAAGGATCCCAGCATCGTTATTCGCTCGGCGGATAAGGGGGGTGGGATCATTATTCAGGATTTGAGCGACTATAAGAAGGAGGCCTATCGACAATTGCTTGATGAGGAAGTTTATAGGCAACCGTCAGGGGATCTGACAGAAAAATACAATCATGAACTCAGGACTTTTTTAGATATGGCAGTCCTAGAGAATATCATCACGAAAGATGTGAGAGAGGCCCTAATACAAGACTATCCGGTAGCACCGGTCTTTTACACGATACCAAAGATCCACAAGGATCCCCTGAATCCACAGGGAAGGCCCATTATTGCATCCCGGGACTCCGTCTTCTATAAAGTTTCTCAGTATCTTGATTATTATTTTCAACCTGTCATTCAGGCACAGGAAACTTACCTAAAAGACACAACCAGTTTAATTAAAAAATTGAATATGCTATCGATAGTACCTCCTGCCAGTTTTTTTGTGTACACTGGATGTGGTCAGCCTCTACACCAATATCCCACATGGGAGAGGTGTAGAGGCGGCTAGGAGACTTCTATCTAATTCTCCCCAGTACAATGGGCCAGATTTGGGTTTTTTCCATTGAATTACTGAAACTGACACTGTTTAGAAACTACTTCCTATTTGATGGGAGGTGGATCGAACAGTGCCAGGGTTGCGCTATGGGTAGTTGTGTTTCCCCAGCATTCGCAAACTGTTTTATGTTTGAGGTTGAGAAAGATATGTTTTTTTCTGACAGTAGGACAGCAGCCCTACAGAAGAAAAAAGGGGGGTGTTGTAGGTGCACTGTCTCTAGCATTACTGATATCATACAGCTTAGCATATAATAAATAGTGGAGTTTAGTTATGAATTGATCAATGCATGAAGCTGCAGCCCCGCGGCAAGGGACTCCACTCTGCTGCAGTACCTAACACTATAGGGGTTCAAACCTAGGGCACGGGACCCCCCAAAAAACCACAGCCAAGCAACCCCAGGGCATCGCAGGGAATAATTGTGTGTAGTGAGAAGGATTAAGGGATAGGTGAGAAAAAAAGGGTGTTATGGGGTGAATTACTATAAGTGAAAAAAATGTGTAACATGTATAATAAACAAACGGTGAAAGTGCCAAATTAAATGTAATGCTGTGATGCCCTGTTGTCGCCCAGCCACGGCAGTCCAGGAGGCCCCGTACCCCAGGAGCCATCCCATTTCTGACCTATTGTTCTGAATACTTGGACTTACCTAGAATTGTGCCATATTCACAAGTGCAGTCATGCTAGGTACCCTAGTTGAAATAAATGAGGGTCAGGTGCGGGTGGGTGCAAGTCTAAGAATGAAGGTGTCTCACTCCTTCAGGTGTGTCTATACAAAACACTTTTAGTTTGCTAGGGAGGGGCCTTAGACTGCACACCTATAGCTGCCAGTAATGTGAGGTGCTACCTACTGAGACTTGTAGTTCTACAGAAGAAAAAAGGGGGGTGTTGTAGGTGCACTGTCTCTAGCATTACTGATATCATACAGTTTAGCATATAATAAATAGTGGAGTTTAGTTATGAATTGATCAATGCATGAAGCTGCAGCCCCGCGGCAAGGGACTCCACTCTGCTGCAGTACCTAACACTATAGGGGTTCATACCTAGGGCACGGGACCCCCCAAAAAACCACAGCCAAGCAACCCCAGGGCATCGCAGGGAATAATTATGTGTAGTGAGAAGGATTAAGGGATAGGTGAGAAAAAAAGGGTGTTATGGGGTGAATTAATATAAGTGAAAAAAATGTGTAACATGTATAATAAACAAACGGTGAAAGTGCCAAATTAAATGTAATGCTGCGATGCCCTGTTGTCGCCCAGCCACGGCAGTCCAGGAGGCCCCGTACCCCAGGAGCCACCCCATTTCTGACCTATTGTTCTGAATACTTGGACTTACCTAGAATTGTGCCATATTCACAAGTGCAGTCATGCTAGGTACCCTAGTTAAAATAAATGAGGGACAGGTGCGGGTGGGTGCAAGTCTAAGAATGAAGGTGTCTCACTCCTTCAGGTGTGTCTATACAAAACACTTTTAGTTTGCTAGGGAGCACTTTTAGTTTGCTAGGACAACAGCCAGCATAATTTTTTTTGGCAGATACATAGATGATTTATTTTTGATTTGGAGGGGGTCTGAGGTGTCGTTTTACTCGTTCTTAAATTATATCAACAGTGCTGACACTAATATAAAATTTACGGCTATGGTATGTGACACTAGTGTAAACTATTTGGACGTGGAGATCACAGTTGTGGAAGGTAGGATACATACTAATTTGTACAAAAAACCTACTGATAAGAACACAGTGTTACATGCTTCTAGCTTTCATCCCCCTACCACGAAATACAGTTTACCATATTCTCAGTTCTTAAGAATACACCATATTTCTGATGACCTTGATAAAACCGAGAGGGAGATTATTAAAATGGCCCTGGATTTTAAATCCAGAGGCTATGACTGGTCAATGTTGATGGAAACCAAGGATAAGGTATTGAGGATGAATAGAGATGATGCCCTACAGTGCGCTCAGTCCAAAGTAGATTCCCTTAAGGACAGGATTCCCTTTGTGCAAAAGTACAGTCATTTGAGCAAGGAAATTAACAAGGTTACCCGTCAGAGTTGGTCCATTA
Source organism: Pseudophryne corroboree (assembly GCF_028390025.1). Classification (NCBI taxonomy): domain Eukaryota; kingdom Metazoa; phylum Chordata; class Amphibia; order Anura; family Myobatrachidae; genus Pseudophryne; species Pseudophryne corroboree. The sequence goes on along the minus strand of NC_086445.1, from coordinate 817,710,216 downwards.
TAACGTCTGATAAGGATCTATCGATGTTTAAGAATAATTCGTTGTTACCTTCATATACCCGCAATAAGAATTTAAAAGACCTACTGGTCCATAATGATATCTCTAGGTGCAAACCGGCACCGGTGGCAACATTTTTAACAAGAAAACCAGGTTGTTATAAATGTGTGGGCTGCACAACCTGCAGCTCTATGGAAACTTGCCCAGGATTTTCTCATCCCCATACAGGTAAATTTATTAAAATTGAAAAAGTCCTCACTTGTACTAGTACCCATGTCATTTACTTCATACGATGCCCATGTGGGCTGTTTTATATTGGCAAGATCTCCAGGCAGGTACGTGAAAGAATGGCGATGCATAGATCGGCCATCAGGGCTGCCCTGGATGGTGACCATCAAGCACAACCGGTAGCCAGACATTTTAAGATGCATAAACACAATTTAGCGTCCTTGAAATACAAAATCATAGACCAGCAACCACCAAACATCAGGGGAAGTGATCGAAACCGAGCTCTCCTCCGCAGGGAGGTGAGGTGGATTCATCGCCTGAACACTCTAGTACCAGCAGGCTTAAATGAACAATTGGGACTGCACTGTTTTTTACAAGGATTATAAAAGTGTAATTAGATAAATGTATTTGATTGTTTATATTGTGTTTCTATGAAGTGTATTATTTGTATATGTGTTGTATATGTGTTGCCTAGGTGACCGGCGCCCTGACGAGGAAAGGAGCGCGCCGCACATGTGGGTGGTGACGTCATCCGGACCCGCCGGGTAGACGCGCCGGAAGAGCAGAGGGTGATGCGGTGAGGGTATAAAGGTATGTTTTTTGTATTACACCTGTTGTTCTGACGAAAGTTTAATTACTGAAACGTTAACAGCTCAGACGGAGTGTCTGTCTCTTCCTTTACCGTGTTGTGAAAGTCCTCGCTGAGTGCCGCAGTTTTGTGACTATTTGTTTGTGCTGGATCAGCTGGATGGCACTGGAGGCATCATTTCATTAGGTGGAGTGCCGGTAACTGTTTGTGTTATATACAGAGTGGTCGAAGTGGAAAATTTGAAGTGGGGGTATGCAAAAGTCAAGGACGTAACTATGCGCGCGCTCCAGAAAAGGGGGCGTGGTTGCCCCAAAGGGGCGTGGTCACCCAAAAGGGGGCATGTCCAGTGTAGTAGAACCCCTTATACTATCTAGTACTGGTGCCCCTTTCACCTTATAGCACATGGTACGAGCTGAAATTCACATTATAGCACACGGTACTAACTGAAATTCACATTATTGCACACGTACGAGCCGAAACTCACATTGTAGCACACTGAGTGAGCCGAAATTCCCATTGTAGCACACTGAATGAGCCGAAATTCCCATTGTAGCACACTGAATGAGCCAAAATTCACAGTGTAGTACAATGAATGAGCCAAAATTCACATTGTAGTACACTGAATGAGCCGAAATTCACATTGTAGCACACTGAATGAGCCAAAATTCACAGTGTAGTACAATGAATGAGCCAAAATTCACATTGTAGTACACTGAATGAGCCGAAATTCACATTGTAGCACACTGAATGAGCCGAAATTCACATTGTAGCACACTGAATGAGCCAAAATTCACATTGTAGCACACTTAATGAGCCGAAATGCACATTGTAGCACACTGAATGAGCCAAAACTCACATTGTAGCACACTGAATGAGCCGAAATTCACATTATAGCACACTGAGTGAGCTGAAATTGTGACATCAGGGACAGCCAGAGTGACGACAGGGAGAGAGAGAGTGACGACAGGGAGAGAGAGAGTGACGACAGGGAGAGAGAGAGTGACGACAGGGAGAGAGAGTGTGTCGACAGGGAGAGAGAGAGTGATGACAGTGATGACAGGGAGAGAGACTGACGACAGTGAGAGAGTGACGACAGTGACGACAGGGAGAGAGAGTGACGACAGTGACAACAGGGAGAGAGAGTGACGACAGTGATGACAGGGAGAGAGAGTGACGACAGTGATGACAGGGGGAGAGAGAGTGGCGACGGGGAGAGAGAGTGACGACAGGGGAGAGAGTGATGACAGTGACAACAGGGAGAGAGAGTGATGACAGGGAAATAGAGTGACGACAGGGAGAGAGAGTGACGACAGTGACGACAGGGAAAGAGAGTGACGACAGTGACAACAGGGAGAGAGAGTGACGACAGGGAGAGAGAGTGACGACAGTTACGACAGGGAGAGAGAGTGACGAAAGGGAGAGAGTGACGACAGTGATGGCAGGGAGAGAGAGTGATGACAGGGAGAGAGTGATGACAGGGAGAGAGAGTGACGACAGGGAGAGAGGTGACAGCAGGGGAACATTACCTCATTTGTTGCTGGTGGCTGGCAGCGGTGAGCGGTGGGCTGCTGGCGGCGGCTGGTGGCTAGTGAGCGTGCAGTGAGCGGCTGGCGGCGGCGGGCGGCTGGTGGCTGGCGGTGATCGACGTGCGGTGGGCGGTGCCAGGCGGCTGTGAGCTAATACAGCGCTCTACACAGCCGCCTGTAGCCACACAGGGACGAGGAGCACAATGTGCAGCAGGATGGCCACTTCCCTCGCCTCCTGCTGCACTTTCAGTGCATTTCCGGGTCAGTGGAAGAAGTGGCGGTATACCATACCGCCGTATACCACCCCACTTCAACCACTGTATGTATATATATATATATATATATATATATATATAAAGCGAAGGCGATGAAGCAATCAGCGGCACTCAGGGTCTTAGGTGATAATCAAATGTATTAAAAAAATCACAGCATGAATCCCTTTTTTTAATACATTTGATTATCACCTAAGACCCTGAGTGCCGCTGATTGCTTCATCGCCTTCGCTTTACCTATTTACACCAGAGGGCACCAGGGCACACAGTTTTTCCTATAGTGGGAGTGCAGGGCCGGCTCCGGGGCTTGTGGCGCCCCGGGCGGCTTTAGGGGGCGTGGCTTTGTACAGGGGGCGTGGTCATTTACGCCCCCTGTACAGCTGAATTGATGTGCGGTGCGCGATGACGTCATCGCGCACCGCACAGCAAAGGTCCTCTCCACGAAGGGAAACTAGACGCGTAGCGTCTAGTTCCCTTCGTGGAGAGGACCTTTGCTGTGCGTTGCGCGATGACGTCATCGCGCACCGCACAGTAAAGGACCTCTCCAGGAAGGGAAACTAGACGCGTACGCGTCTAGTTTCCCTTCCCAGCAGTAGCGGCCGGGGGCAGCGGGCAGCAGGGGGCACACACCAGTAGCGGATCTTGCCCTGGTGCGGCGCCCTCCGGAGGGCGCCCTGCGCCCTCCGGAAGAGGGCGCCCTGCGCCCTCCGGAAGGCGGCGCCCCGGGCAAAAGTACTGCTTGCCCGTGGCAAGATCCGCTACTGTGGGAGTGCCACTTTTATATATATAAAACCATACATATCATCTTTATGGGCCCCAACATGCGCACTTCAAATTTTAGACTACGCGGGTCACTCATTCTCAGTTGAGAAAATAAGAGTTTTTGTAATGCATGCAATAATAACCTGTATAGGTATTAAGGGAAAATATTAAATGTATTATATTCATTTATGGTTGCCTAACTATATTAGTATGCAACGCTAAAGTAATATTGTAGCATTAAAATATTATACTTACCATTTATCTTGTGAATTGGAAGTTGATCCTGGAAATCTGGAAAAGATCAGGTATAATATACATGATAGAGGTGTAAGTAGGTGAATTATTACACTTATATACCATTATTAGAGGGCTTACCCAAGCAAGCCTTGATAAACATTTAGCTTGGGTGGAGGCACACACACACACACACACACACACACACACACACACACACACACACACATATTAGTTACCCCTAGGGAGGTGGGAAGGGGTTACACATGTTACACCGTGGTATATCCCTTTACACACATTACCCCAGGTAGAGCCCTGTACACACATTATACCAGGTAGAGCCCCTTATATACATTACACAAGTTAGAGACCCTTACACAGATTATGCCAGGTAGAGCCTCTTACACATATTATGCCAGGTAGAGCCCCTTATACAAATTACAATAGGTAGAGCCCCTTACACAGTATGCCAGATAGGGACCCTTATACAAATTATGCCAGGTATAGCCCCTTACACACATTACACCAGGTAGTACAGTTTCCATACATTATGCCAGGTAGATCCCTTAAACATATTATGCCAGGTAAAGCTCCTTATACACATTATGCAAGGGGAGAGGTGGGCTGTGTGTGGTATGTGTGTGGTATGTGTGGTGTATGTAGGGTGTGTGTGTGTGTGTGTGTGTGTGTGTGTGTGTGTGTGTGTGTGTGTGTGTTTGTTACCTGATAGCCTCACCAGCAGCGCTCTGCACTCGGATAATATATATATATTAGTTACCCCTAGGGAGGTGAGAAAGGGTTACACATGTTACACCATGGTATATCCATTTACACACATTACCCCAGGTATAGCCCTGTACACACGTTATATCAGGTAGAGCCCCTTATATACATTACACAAGTTAGAGCCCTTTACACACATTACACCAGGTAGAGCCTCTTACACATATTATGCCAATTAGAGCCCCTTATACAAATTACACTAGGTAGAGCCCCTTACACAGTATGCCAGGTAGGGACCCTTATACAAATTATGCCAGGTATAACCCCTTACACACATTACACCAGGTTGTGCACCATCCATACATTATGCCTGGTAGATCCCTTAAACACATTATGCCAGGTAAAGCTCCTTATACACATTAAGCAAGGGGAGAGGTGGGCTGTGTGTGGTATGTGTGGTGTATGTAGGGTGTGTGAGTATGTTTGTTACCTGATATCAGCCTCACCAGCTGCGCTCCACACTCGGCTCTATCCAACTGACCCTGAACTGGGAAGCCCACACCCGCACTGCAGGACAGACAAGGGGAGTGGACCACATGGAAAATGCCAATCTCCCTATCCAGCGCTACCTGGCACAGCATATAGAGCCAGCCAATAGGGGTACATGCAGAAGGTGCTCCCACCGCAGAAAATGCGCTTTGTACAGAGCACCATCTGCACTACCCTAGTCATGGCCCTGCATATAGTAGACAAAGTAGGCCCATAGTATCAGGAAGGTACCCAGTATATAACACAACACAGCCAATATAATATTATATACGCTTTGTCACTTGTTTTGATTTTTAAAAGCTTCCGGTTCCGGTTTCCGAACTTCCGGTCGACAGACCGCGGACACCGGCGTCTCTCTACTGGACTCACCCTCCATCACGAACCTCGAGCGGCGGTCTCCACTGACCAAGGGGGGTAATTCACCCCTCCACCTAACAGTAGGATATTATCTCTATGTCTGATGCCCCATCGGATTTAATACCTCCGCAATAACTGCAAAAAAATTTTTTTTTTTTAAACATTTTTTTGTTGCACTAAGTTTCTCTGATATTGATGTGACTTTTCACTTATATACATCATTTTGACCTGAAATATTTGTGAAACATGGCAACAATGGGACAGCATCAGGCTTGTTAGTAAGCCGAACTCTGGTCCAGGACTCATCTTTAAATTTGTCACCTTCATTATCATTAATACATATTCTTGTGCTACTAGTGTCTGGACTTAAAGAGCTCCTAAGTATTCCACCAAAGACTTGGGATTTTTCAGCACACAATACTTGGTTCCGGGCATCATAAAGCAGGATATATTCACCTGCGGTCAAACCACACTAAGTATGCCCAACCTCGTCTGATCTTGGAAGCCAAGCACTGTGGGCCAGGTCAGTACCTGGTTGGGAGACCACCAGAGAATACTTGGTACTGCAGGTATTTATATCCTAAACTTAGAACATATGACCCGGAGCCTAAGTATTGCTATTATTTACACTATCTACTTCAGATTATGGAAGTAGACTCTCACCAATCAACAGGGTTGAGCCCAGCTTGTTAGATAGAGAAATACCTCTCTCTTCCGGAACATTGTCATTGTTATTACTATTCCACATTATTGGTACATTTCATCTTTTCGGAAGAAGATAACCTATATATTATTGTTCATATCTCAATTGTAGTCCTTCTAACATTAGAGAGATACATATATTTTTGCCAAACGGAGCCAGTCAGTTTGATTTGTATTACTTTATACAATCAACTATGTTCAAATCGGATGGATTAACCTGTCTACGAATAGATAGTATCATTATCATTTTTCAGTTCATTTTTTGCCTTATAGCCCCTTATTTTTGAGGAATACCAATAAATGTTATATTTTAAATAACATAACATTACACAATTTACTACTAAAGTGTGCCACAGAAGAGACTTGTAGTCTTTCTTCTTTTCTTTTTTGGCTCCTGTACTATACAGGAACCATACATTTTTACTTTAATTTTTAAAAGCAGCAGGAACAATTAGTCAACTTCAATAATAATAATAATAATAAGAAGAATTATTTTCTAGTAGACAGATAGCCAGTATGTGTCAGCCAGGCACCCAAGTTGTATTATGTTAAACAACCCAGCTAATATGATATAAGCTATGTCATTTGTATTCTTTTTGAAATGAACAGGAACAATTGGTCAATATTAATAATATTAAGAATTATTTTTTAGGAAACAGATTGGCGATTCATATCAGCCAGGCACTTAGGGTGTTATTCACACCTGATCGCTGCTGTGCGTTTTCGCACAGCGGGCAATCAGGTCCTAACTGCGCATTCATATGCACCGCAATGCTCAGGTGCGTCGGACAACATCGGCAGTCGGGATGGTGCGAAGAAAACGAACACACGGGCATTCCCAAGGTGATTGACAGGAGGAGGCCGCTCGCGAGTGACAACTGACCGTTAACAGGGAGTGTCCGGAAAAATGCAGGTGTGCCCAAACCTTTCAGGGAGGGTGTCTGACATCAGCTCCGGCCCCGTTCAACCTGTTCTGATCGCGCTGTAGGAGTAAGTCCTGGGCTGCGCAGAGACTGCATAAAGTGGATTTTTGCAGCTCTGCGTACACATGGGAATGCACACTTGCACAGCAAATTTACACTCCCCCTGGAGGCGGCGACGATCCGAACGCAGGACAGCAAACTTTGCAGCCCAGCGATCAGGTCTGAATCAGCCCCTTAGTATGTATCATGTAACACAACCCAGGTAATATGAAAAGAGCAGGTTCACTGTAACAAACAAGAGCATTTCATTTTTTTAAACTTGTTTTTGCAGCGCCACACATAAGGGGTCATTCAGGTACAGTTGGAGTTGCTGTCACTGCTGGTCACCAAATATTTTTATTATCAAAACTGATGTATCTAATGGAGATCCGGTCAGAAGATCAACACTGTCTAGGTCGACAATGTTTAGGTCGACCACTATAGGTCGACAGTCACTAGTTCGAAAGGGTTGGAAGGTCGACAGGGTTTTAAGGTCAACATGTGCTAGGTCGACAGGTCAAAAGGTCGACGTGAGTTTTTCACAATTTTTTCTTTTTTTGAACTTTTTCATACTTAACGATCCACGTGGACTACGATTGGAACGGTAATCTGTGCCCGAAGCAGGGCGGGCGAAGCGAACCATGCGAGGGGACATGGTGCACTAATTCGGCTTCCCAGTCACTGTACGCAGAAAACGACACAAAAAACAAACAAATTCATGTCGACTTTTTGACCTGTCGACCTAGCACATGTCGACATGGAAACCCTGTCGACCTTCCAACCCTGTCGACCTAGTGACTGTCGACCTATATTGGTCGACCTAAACATTGTTGACCTAGACACTGTCGATCTTATAATCCACACCCATCTAATGTGTTTATCAGACCTCACTTTACATTAAAAGACAAAATAGATCAAGTGACAAAGTAGCTGAGCAATTAAGCCATCTAAAAATACACCTCTGTTCTTGGAAAGCAGTTTATAAGGGCTGATTTAGCCATTGCACATACAGTTATGCCAACATGAGCTCCACAGAAGATCCTGATTACCCACAGCAACTCCTCAATTATAGAGATGGATTTTTCATATGTTTTCACATTCACATGTTCACTAATTGCAGAGCTTAATCCACCGTATTCTGCATATCAGAGGCGGAATTTGTGAGTGGTGGGCCCAGGTGCAAAAATATAACTTGGGCCCCCCTCATCCACCCCAACCCAAGTTCACAAAAAGCCACACAGCAGTGGGTGACAAGAAGCGGCAGAGGGTGACAGGGGGAGGCAGTGGGTGATGGGTACAAGCATAATGTCCTGTGTTATGTGGAGAACAATGGGAATGTACCTTGGTGGGGGCAGGAACACAGCAAACTCTGCTCTGTCCCTGTGCTTTCCTCAGTTTTTCAGTTAGTCAGGCAGACTCTGACAGTGCCAGTTACACTGGATGTGAGCTGCCTTTAATTCACTGACAGCAGGGAATCAGAAAAAATTTACAGCTGTATGTTAGAGGCAGTATGTGGCTGTGATCATCAGTGCTGATGGGTGGCAGGACTTCACTATTAATATGGCACACACAAGGTCAGCCCTACTCACCTAGGATATAGGGGCAGGTTCCTCTGGCAGTGGGGTTCATCCTGCTCTCTGCGCTGGGCCATTAATTTGACACAGCTCAAAAGGGTCTTTTGGGGGGCCAGGAGATAACTCATTGCTGGTGTGGGCAGCAGTGGGCCCCTTAGTCTTCAGGGGCCCTGGTGCAATGCACCTGCTGCACCAATGGTAGTTCCACCTCTGCTGCATATTATGTCAAGATGTGCTTGTTACACATCTGATGTTTACAAAGACACCAGTTCATATCTCAATGTATCACACCTCCCAAATTCTGGTTCAGACAAGGACGGACTCTGTCGTGCGTCTATTTACTGCTGCTTGCAGCGAGTGACAGAAGCCTCCCAACTGCCCCACTCCCCCACCATGGGACACTGGGAAAGTGGGACAGTCCCAAAAATGGGATTATCCCACAAAAAATTGAGACAGTTTGGTGGTATGATATATTGCTATTTTTTAAATCCCTACATACTGTTGGGGACATTAGTGGACCTACACAAATCAAAATTCCTGTACAGAGTAGCAAATGTGTTTTATTATAGTAGAACATTTAACTTTATAAATAATTCTTAAAAACATTAAAAGCATGCGCAGACGGACTCCCGGGGCCGATAGCCGGAAGTCCAGGGAAAGAAAAGCATTGCGAAGGACAGCTCTGATCACAAGAGCTGTCCTTTGCAACATTAATCACATATGTAAGTGTACATGCGATAAGTGTCGGCGCGATATGTAGTGGGATGTACCGCAACAGGTTGGCATATCCCGTCCACTATATGGGAAGGAAGTGTAGGGATGTAGTGTTGGCAGGTAGCGTAGTGATATAGGCCCTGATTCAGTTTCAGTCAAAAATGTCTGAAAATCGTAAACGGATGATTTTCAGACGTCTGTGCATGCGCTTCGGCCATCCAGAAGGATGCGATCACACTGTGATTGACATCATCGGGCGTCGGAGGGGCGGCGACGTGGCATTAGGGGGTGATATTAAAATGTGAGATCCAGGCGCAACATTTAAATTTGAAAGTAAAGGTAAGAAAGGACAGAATATGAAGAAATATCAGACTGAATGATTGAATCAAATTATAGCACATTTATTACCCAAAAAATGAAAAAAATCTGTATGAGCACAATAAATGGGACAGTTTATATCTAGAATCTTTCTCCAGTACCAGTCCCTATATATAAAAAAATCCACACAGTCACAGCCTAATCGGCTAAAAATGTCCTGAGACCTGATTTCCTTTGCCACAAGGGCTTCCGGTATTATAAAACCGTGCTTTTTATATAAAAAAGGTGTGCTATAGAACATCACACTAAGGTCTCATATATTGTTTTGGTGACAAAATAGGACCATACACACCCTAAGTGAACTGGTGTAGGCTGACAGAATTAATCCGGATAGCAATATGTACTGTTTCTATTTCCTGATAGCGGTGCGCAATACAGGTGTACCTTCTGCCCTTTTGCTCCGTCTGTCGGCTCTCCGTCTCTGTCCGGGCTCCCTCCTTGGTTGTTTGGCCAGCCGCCGCCTCCCAGAGCCTCAGTGCTCCTACGTCCTGCACTGCTGGTGGGCTGTGGAACGCACCACTCTGGCTTCCGGTTTCGCGGTCCGTGGCTTCCGGGGGTGTGAGCAGGGTGCGAGCGGTCAGCGTTCACTCGTGTGATTGACTCTCGGTGCAGCTCCAATGCGTTTCCCCCCCTCAGGGGCTTCGTCAGGGATCCCTGACGAAGCCCCTGAGGGGGGGAAATGGGTTGGAGCTGCACCGAGAGTCAATCACACGAGTGAACGCTGACCGCTCGCACCCTGCTCACACCCCCGGAAGCCACGGACCGCGAAACCGGAAGCCAGAGTGGTGCGTTCCACAGCCCACCAGCAGTGCAGGACGTAGGAGCACTGAGGCTCTGGGAGGCGGCGGCTGGCCAAACAACCAAGGAGGGAGCCCGGACAGAGACGGAGAGCCGACAGACGGAGCAAAAGGGCAGAAGGTACACCTGTATTGCGCACCGCTATCAGGAAATAGAAACAGTACATATTGCTATCCGGATTAATTCTGTCAGCCTACACCAGTTCACTTAGGGTGTGTATGATCCTATTTTGTCACCAAAACAATATATGAGACCTTAGTGTGATGTTCTATAGCACACCTTTTTTATATAAAAAGCACGGTTTTATAATACCGGAAGCCCTTGTGGCAAAGGAAATCAGGTCTCAGGACATTTTTAGCCGATTAGGCTGTGACTGTGTGGATTTTTTTATATATAGGGACTGGTACTGGAGAAAGATTCTAGATATAAACTGTCCCATTTATTGTGCTCATACAGATTTTTTGAATTTTTTGGGTAATAAATGTGCTATAATTTGATTCAATCATTCAGTCTGATATTTCTTCATATTCTGTCCTTTCTTACCTTTACTTTCAAATTTAAATGTTGCGCCTGGATCTCACATTTTAAAATCTCATAACCATTAAGGGTAACGGTTTGTCCTACGGCTGCAAATTTAAATCCTAAACCCCATTTCCTAAAGGAGTTTGCGCAGACAATATCTCCTTTATTAGGGGGTGATAGTCCGGACAACATAGGCATGTGCGGACAGTTTTAGGGGCAGCTGCGTGATGTCACATGTGGCTGCTGCAGGGAAAAACATGGCCGCGTTGCACTACATATACAGCGCAGGGGGCTACATCTATTTGGCGGGTCTGTGATGCTATTATCCTTTATTTATATGGCGCCTCAAGGGTTCCGCAGCGCCCAATTACAGAGTACATATACACATAATCAAAACAGGAAAACAGTGACTTACAGTTGAAGACAATATTGGACAAGTACAGGGTAACTAAGCATAACTACACCAGTAGACGAAATAGAGATAAGAAGACGACATAGAGCTATCTGAAATATATTGCATGTGGATAGGATAGCCTCTTTGCAGTATCACAGTGTCAGATGTACCCTTTAGTGTACTGATTGTGTATGTCATATGACAGAGGGTCCATTGCATCAACATGAGGGTAGATGTTTTCTTCTTGCTTTCAGTAAATGTCTATTTTCAAAACATTGCAAGGCTAAACTGCATGTATCTGTGGTGGAATATGGGTCTGGGGCAGATCTCGCAGAGACCATGTAAGCGGTTGCCACCGTGTGCTAGCCCTGAAGAGGGCACCTTTTCTCCATTGTCCCACTTCCCATCATCCCCCTAAGCCCCAGAAAATGTTATATATGATTAAGATACAGCTGCAGAGGGGCTGCACGGTAGCCTGGTGTGCGGGTGCTGGCTGGAGGTGTACTGTAGTGCAGATTGGCGCCTGCATGTGGGGTCAGTGCCTATACGGAGTGGAGGCAGGCTCTGGCAGTGATTGCTCTGCCTGCCCATCATCTTTCTCCCCAACCCAGAGCTGTGGGACAGCTCAGAACTAATGTGGAGCACAAATGGATGTGTTCCCATTCAGTAGGCAGAGGTGAGAGAACCCTGATCTCTTTTCCATAGGGGGCGCAGCTCTTCCTGTGCATATGCTGCATCCCCCTGTGCTGAGCTCCTCCTCTGCCATCTGCTCTGCCCTGCTTCCTCTAGTGAGTATGTCTTCAAGTCACCCCTCCTGTCACCAACTGTCTCTTCCTGTCACTCACTGCCATGTGGCATATTGTGAACACACCCCCACTCAAAGAGGTACCATGTATACTTGGATAATTCCCAAAAATGGCAGGGGTAGGGGAGGGGACCAAAACAATACATATACATGTTAAACATATTATTTAACAAAGTACAGTTAACAAATCCATGATTCTAAGTCTGATTCTGTTCCACAGGTTGTTAAATCCAATAGTAGCCCTAAAGGATAAACTGGAGATAACAAGAATCAAAACACTACTAAATCTGACATAGAGGTTATAAAGCCTTATTTTTATGAGGATGCTAATACCAATTGTCCAAAGCAAAAAATAAATAAAAAAATTAAAATTACAAAAACCACTTTAATTCAAAGTCCTTGTTTAGGCCCCATGGTATAAGGGTTTTATTTGAGCCAATTAAATTAATTTCCATTCTTGCCAACCTGTTTGCAATTCTTCCACCTCTGACATTTCCTTTAACCATTAGAATACCAAAGAAGCCTTTAATATGTTTGATGGAACTCCCATGAATTTCTTTAAAATGAGGAGACAAGGCATGGGTGTCTAAACTTTTTTAATATTTATCAAGTGCTCAGATATACACATTTTTAATTGTCTAGATCATAGGTTCTCAAACTCTGTCCTCAGGACCTCACACAGTGCATGTTTTGCAGGTAACCCAGCAGGTGAACAGGTATATTAATTACTCACTGACACATTTTAAAAGGTCCACAGGTGGAGCTAATTATTTCACTTGTGATTCTGTGAGAAGACTTGAAAAACATGCACTGTGTGTGGTCCTACCGAGTTTGAGAACCTGTGGTCTAGATGTTCTGCCTGTATAAAATTTGTCGCAAGAGCACTAGATGGCATATATAACGTTCTTTGAGATACATGTTATAAAATCTCTAATATTAACATCGGTTCCATTAATATAATTTTTCTCAAATTTGCTAACACCTTTGTATTCAATGTTCTTACAACCCTGGCAGCAATCACATCTGTGGAAACCCTGAGATTTTGCTCTAGTTGTTCTTGATGTAGCTGGAAGTGCACTTGACACTAGTTTAGACTTCAAGTTAGGAGCTTTCCTGTATATATGGATAGGTTTTCCTGGAAGGATAGTCCCAATTACAGGGTCCTTTTTTAATACATCCCAATGTTTCCTCACTAGCCTATCTACTGCCCTGTGTTGACTAGTATATTCTGTAATTAAAGCCCACTGAAAGTTGTTGTTTCCTTTATCTTCTTTCACTTTTGTTTTCAGGAGATCCTTACTATCTATATCACCTACTTTCATGATTACTTCGTTAACGTTTTGTCTATTGTAACCACAGGTTTCAGATTTAGTTTGCATCTCTGTTGCTTGGGTTAAAAATACATCCCTTTCAGTACAATTCCTTTTAAGACATTTTATCTATCCATTTGGTATGGAATTGATTCAGCTTTCATGGTGACAGCTGGTTATGGGAATGTGCGATGCCGAATTGGTAAGTTTTGAAAAATTCATAATGGCAATTTATTGTCTTTTACATAAACAGTGATGTTTAAATGAATGGTTGTTTCACTTGCCTCAAGAGATAATTTGATGTTTTGATCATTTGCATTTAATGATAGGTATTGTTCTAAAAGGTTCCTCTCACCTTCCAATTAAAAAAATATCATCAATGTAACGCATGTAGGACACTAGGTTCACTCCGAAAGGGTTCTTGGACCAAATGACATCAAGCTCCCACAACCCCATAAAAAGATTGGCATAGCTCGGAGCAAACCTAGTGCCCATTGCGGTTCCTGTTTTCTGGATATAAAAATTATCTTTAAATAATAATACATTATTGGTTAAAATAAACCGGATCCCTTCAATTAGAAAGTTTTCCAAGTCTATAGATATATTTGACCTTTATAAAATGTTTTGTAGCCATAATACCTTGTTCATGGTCTATAATAGGGTAGAGCAGGCTTTTTCAACCAGTGCCGCGACCCGTTGCAAGGTGTGCCGCAGAGCCAGAGCAGCTTCCTGCACCTTTAGAGTGAACTGTTGGCCCAGGCTCTTCTTAGAGGATCAGTCATGCTCCGGCCGTGACCTATGCCTTGAAGACATGGCGGTGTGATATCATAGGTCACGGCCGCCGCGTCTCATCACCCAGCCAGCCCACCCGCACATCTCCTAGTTCCTGCAACCACAGCTTTCCTTGCCACCCACATCCACACCTGCCTGACCGCCCCCTGCTCAGTATTTGCAGCACTCCACTATGAACAACCCCCGCCACTGAGGGACAGGGAGGAGGACAGCTGACCGGTAGGGGCTAATATTTGTTATTTTATTTCTCCTGTGGGGCACAATAGGATTTATGTGGGGAGAATAAGGATTTACAGGGGGAACAATGTGAATAATACATGTGGGGAGAAATAGGATTTATGTGGGGTGAAATGTGATTGATTTATGTGGGGAGCAATAGGATTTATTTAGGGAGCAACATGATTTATGTGGAGAGCAATGTGATTTTTTTTTCTGTATAAGCCAATATATGTGTGGATTTTTTTTTTTACTGTGATGGACAATGTGTGGTTTTTGTTTTTTTCCTTTGGGGAACTGATAGTGTGCCTTGGCAATTTTAAAATATTGTTCGGTGTGCCGCGAGTAAAAAAAGGTTGAAAATCACTGGGGTAGAGGGACCTCTCATCAGCAGTAACTAATGTGAGTCCCTCTTCCCATGTTACTTTCTCTAGATTCATCAGAAAGTTCCTTGTATCCATAAGGTGTGATTGGTTAGTTTTCACCAATGGCTGGAGATAGAAATCAATAAATTGTGATAAGTTTGCCATAGTGGATCCTACTGCAGAGATAAGCGGTCTTCCTGGAGGGTTCACCTAGCTTTAATGTACTTTAGTTTACAAATAGATAACTGGGGGTTTTGGATCCTCATTTAAAATAATTAAGTCCTCTTTTTCTGTAATGGTTCACATTTTTAGAAATCTGTCGACAAAGGTATTACTGTACATTTTTCTTGAACTGATTTCTGTGGATTACTCCTCAATTTCTTGTATGTGTTTGTATCATTTAATTGTCTCAAAATCTCCTGCTCATAGTTTATCAAATCCATTACCACAATCACCCCCCCCCCCTCCTTTTATATCCTGGTTTGATTATTAGGCACTCATTACTTTTCAGTTCTTTGAGGACTTTCCTTTCTTTAAAAGTGAGGTTGGGAGTGGTTTTGTTCACTTTTCGTTTTGTTTATGTTCCAGTTTTTTTAACTCATCAAATACTAGAGTGGATAATGTTTCGAGAAAGGGCCCCTTAACATGTTGGGGAAAGAAAACAGACCTAGAGCCAAACTGGCTCTTTTCCACTACTACCTCAACATTGTTATTATCTTTATCTTGTTTGATAAAGAACTTTATATAGTCAATTTTCTGATTAATTTTTGCACATCCAGAAAAAGATCAAAAAGGTTTAATGTAGTTTGTAGGGGCATATTTTGGCCCTTTTTTCCAAAAGTGATGTCTATTCTTTCATAAGAATATGTGAACTCAGGTTAAAAATCTTTGCCATCGGCCGTGTAGGTTCACATTTTTCAATCTGCATTTTCTCTCCCAGTGAGGTATCATTGCCCTTATTATTTTTCCTTAACTTATTAGGATTTTTTGTTTTCATTATTTTAGCCTATTTTTTAATTTTCATGTGGATATTTCTTCTCTTTTACCCCTAATTTTATGTTTCATCTGTGCCCTAGGGATTGTCGGCAGTTGTCCAACAGAAGGGGGAAGTGGTGTTTATTTCTTCCTAAAGGTGAAAACCGGTTATTCACCAGGATATGGCTTTCCACACCCCCTCCTTGATTGTAACACCTTGTTTCGAAGTATCTTCTTGGAGACATTTTTTTTTCCATTTCCATCCACCCCTGTGGTAATCCTGTGTGTAATGTCTGTTGTTATCAGATGTACTATCAGTTCTGGTGGGTATATTCTCACGGTTAGATTTCTCCCACTGTGGAGCAAATCTCTCACTGAGTCTTTGTATCCTGTCCTGAATATGAGTTTTTTTAAACTGTTGTTCCTCCTTTTAATCCCTAGAATGTGTGTGTGGCCATGTAGGATTCTCTTTTCTATTATTATGACTAGACCCTTCCTCTGCATTTTCTATTTTATCTCTATTGAATTTCTTTAGTTTTTTTTATCAATAGTGGACTTCTCAGTCATTTTCATTCTAAATTCAATGGAGCTTTCTAGTTCTCTATATTCTTCTGAGTTACAGAAGGATGTTACCAATGAGTTATATATACCAATCTCTTCCTCAAGTTTTTAAGCTCTCTCTTTCGTCCTTTATTATTAATTCCATTAACTTAAATGAGCAATTAATAATGATATTATGCCACTCCTTTTTAAAATCTTCACTTGAACTGGAGAAACTGGCCACCTTATCTATCTTTAGGCCCTGTGGTATTAATTGATGTGAGAGGTATTTTTCAATAGTGACCATCTGCCACCAAATCTTACTTTCTTTTTGGAGGATCCCTTCTGATTTATGCATAGTTTCCACCAGAATACCTTTCACATCAATTAATACCATGAGATCCAGTTTATTTTAACCAATAATGTATTTTTATTTAAAGATAATTTTATATCCAGAAAATGGGAACCACAATGGGCACTAGGTTTGCTCTGAGCTATGCCAATCTTTTTATGAGGTTGTGGGAGCTTGATGTCATTTGGTCCAACAACCCTTTCGGAGTGAACCTAGTGTCCTACATGTGTTACATTGATGATATTTTTTTCTATTTGGAAGGGGGAGAGGAGTCCTTTAGAACAATTCCTATCATCATTAAGTGCAAATGATCGTAACATCAAATGATCTTTTGAGGCAAGTGAAACAACCATTAATTTTTTAAATATCACTGTTTATGTAAAAGACAATAAATTGCCATTATGAATTTTTTCAAAGCCTACCGATTCGGGATCATACATTCCCATAATCAGCTGTCACCACAAAAGCTGGATCAATTCCATACCAAATGGATAAAACAACTTAGAAGGAACTGTACTGAAAGGGATGTATTTTTAACCCAAGCAACAGAGATGCAAACTAAATTTGAAACCTGTGGTTACAATACACAAAACGTTAATGAAGTAATCATGAAAGTAGGTGATATAGATAGGAAGGATCTCCTGAAAACAAAAGTGAAAGAAGATGGAGGGAACAACAAATTTCAGTCGGCTTTCATCACAGAATATACTAGTCAACACAGGGCAGTAGAAAGGATAGTGAGGAAACACTGGAATGTATTAAAAAAGGACCCTGTAATTGGGACTATCCTTCCAGATAAACCTATATAACTTAGAATACACAGGTGTTAGCAAATTTGAGAACATTTATATTAATGGAACCAATGTTAATATTAGAGATTTTTTTTTCAAAAACTGTTTTATTATAGTTTTTTCAATAAAGGTTAATAAACAGACAGTACAGTATTTCTGACAGCCAATAAAGGTCAAACAGATATGATTGAATACTCAGAGGTAAAGAACATAAACAGACCTAGGACAATAATTTTCAACAATAACTGTCACCAAAGAGAAAGAAACAAAATTCAACAAGGACAGGCAAAAGCGAGGAATGGGGGGGAGGGAAGGGTCGGCACTTCCATAGTAAGAGTGTACACGAATGGACATCATCATGATGATGGTAACAGCATGTTCACAGACAAAACATATTGAAGGCAATACTTGAACAATAAAACTGTTGAGAAAAATCTGGTCACCGAGCTACCAAGTTAGAGAAAAGAGGGAGGAGAAAGGAACACAAAAGAAAGCAAATCATTGGGCACAATGTAGTAAGGTAGTACAGATCTTCAAGACAGACGTGCAGGTGGAAAGTCAAAGTAGGGAGGAAGAGAAAAGGGAAAAAAGAGATATGACAGGTGTGTGAATGATGGGGTCCATGCTCCGAGAAGGTTATCTGACCATTCTCCAGGAGGTATTTTCGAAGGTCTGAACAAACTTAGTGTGAGTCGTAGGGTCTAGTGTGGATATATAGGGGTCCCATTTCTTAAAATAGCTGGAGAGGCATGGGTGTCCAGGAAGTGACATGGTCCTGCGCTCTAGGTAGAGATTTTGTAACATAACTTTTGAGACTTCAGATAGTGACGGGGCAGACCTAACAGTCCAGTGTTTCAAAATCGCCTTTTTTGCGACCGTAGAGCATAGTAAGCATGGGAATCAGTGATTTAAGACCCTTAATATCAATCCATACTGAAAAGTTTATACAAAGGCACGCTAGGGGTTCGGGTCTCAAGGAGAGCGAGAAATGACTGTTGATAAACCCAAATAGTTTGTTCCAAAAGCTCCTGATCTTGGTACAATTCCAGAGAAAGTGATAAAAGTCAGCTCTTGCCCCACTACATTTTGGACATCTGTCAGAAACCGATGGGTCAATAAATGTTTGGATACTGGGAGGCAGGTAGGCTCTGTGGAGGAACTTGAGGTGGACCTCCTGTAGGTACGCCGAACCTAAGGCAGTCATGGTAGAGTGAAAATGTTGGAGGAGAGAGTCATATGGGGGTATATCAGGAATATCTGCTTTCCAAGAAGCAATCAGAATTTGTAGGTGAGGCGTGGCAGGTATATTGACTATGAGAGTGTAAATATGTTTAAGTTTGTAGAGGTGAGATTCCCAATATTTGAGAACTTTTGCCGAAGGAGTAGCAGGGATAGGGATATAGGACTCAAGTTTTAAAGAAGATACATAATGTCTAGTTTGGAGAAACATGAAAGAATGGGAGGAGGGGAGGGAGTACCTGTCTTTCAGCATGATAAACTGAGTGATATGGCCCCCAGGGTCAAACACCTCAGTAGCAGAGCACAGCCCCCTCTCCCGCCATTGGAGGCAGAGAGCATTGTGAAGGGATGGAATGAAAGAGGGGTTCCCCCACAAAGTAACGTATGGGGAGGATGTGTGGTCGCAGTGTAACTTTTTATGCTACTTCACCCAGCTAAGGTAGGTATCTCTGAAGAGAGGGTGCGCCAGAATGTAGGGGGGGGGGGATAGAGGATTGTTTTAAATGCAGCAGTGCGCAAGGGGAGTAGGGGTGGAAAATGGAAGAAACCAGGGCCAGGTCGGTGTATGTGCTTTTATCGAACAGCCAGTCTGCAGCATAATGGAGAAACACCATTAAAGAGTAAGAAAGTAGATCGGGAACGCCAGCTCCGCCTACTGATCGACCTTAGGAAAAGCAATTTTTGGTTTCTTCCCCTGCCATAAAAAAAGTCATCATCTTACGCAGTCTATGCCCATCTGAATCACACAGGCGTATCGGGAGGGATTGGATAATGTAGAATATTTTTGGGAAGATTGCAGACTTAAGGACAGAAACTCTGCCTAGTAATGATAGGGGTAAGTTGGTCCATCCCTCCAATCTGGTAAGCGTGTCTTTAATCACTGGAGAGAAGTTAAGATCATAGATCTTAGATAAATCGCAGGGAATGTTGACACCTAAATATTTGAAATGTGACAGGGTAATCTTAAAAGGAGAAGCAAGTGTGAGAGAGGAAAGAACAGGGGGAAGAATGTTGATTGGTAGCATTTCAGATTTAGTGACATTAATCCTGTAGCCCGCCGTCGCCCCAAAATCTGAGATCAGATGCATAATCTCAGGTATAGAGGAGAGCGGATTAGAAACAAACAGCAACATGTCATCCAGGGAAAAGAGCAACCTTACGCTCAATGTCACCAATACGAATGCCATTATAAATCTTAGACTGCCTGAGGGCCAGGGCTAGAGGCTCAAGGGCTATGGCGAAGAGGAGAGGAGAGAGAGGGCAGCCCTGCCTTGTGCCCCTCCCTATGGGGAAGGCATCAGAGAGAAAGCCATTGCAAGAAACATAGGAAGCAGGAGACAAGTAAAGGGCCTGAATGGCATGAATGAAGGAGTCTGGGAAAAGAAAACGACACAGGGTGGCATACAGGTGAGGCCACTCGACGAGGTCAAAGGCCTTTTCTGCATCTAGTGAGATTATAGCATTCCCAGTAGGTGAAGTAGGGGTTTTGCAAGCGTAAAAGGCCGCTATCACCTTCCTCACATTGACCACTGAGTGTCTGCCTGTTATGAATCCAGTTTGGTCCGAGTGGACAATGTGGGGAAGTAGGACCCTAAGACGCTCCGCTAGAATCTTGGCCAGTAGTTTGTAGTCAAGATGTAGCAGTGATATCGGGCGATAAGAACCCTGCCTGGTTTGGGGAGGACTTTAATAATGGCTGAGTTAAAATGTGGAGGAGGGTAATTTGATGACAGCACTGAGTTAAATACATCAACAAGGATAGAACTGATGCGGGGAAGCAGCAATTTGTAGAAGTTGCCACTATAACCATCAGGTCCTGGTGCCTTGTTGGATTGTAATTGTCTAATCGCTTTTTAAACCTCTAATAAGGTGATAGGGATTTGGAGTGATGAGATCATATCGGTCTCGAGAGTGGGGAAGGGGAGGTTGTTCCAGAAGGGAGGGAGAGTATGAGGACCTTGGGTAGGAGAAGGAATAGAGGAAGGGGAAGACAGGTGAGTGTGTGTCTGGACAGGAGAGGGAATGGAGACACCAGGGGAGGCTGGAGAATAAAGCAGCTTGTAGAAATTTTGCATGATGTGTGCAATTTGCTTATTGGTGGTAGTCAATGGACCTTGAGGAGTGCGGAGGGGATGAACAGTAGCCAGGGAGTTAGTACCTCGCAGTAGATTAGAGAGCAGGCGCCCCATTTTATTTCCAAATCTGTGAAACTTGTGATGGATCGAAAAGAGGTATTTGTTACCCATTTCAGTCAAATATTCCTCAAAGTGGGTTTTTGACAAAAGGTAGGCTTGTTTTGTGGAAGTAGATGGAGCTAGTTTGTAAGTTTGGAAAGCCTCGGATAAAGCATCCTGTAGTGAGAGGTAGTGGGCCGAATACTGCTTGTTAGAGGCTGCGGTGAACGAGATGATCGCCCCTCGGAGCACAGCCTTTGCTGACATCCAGAATAGAGATGGGTCAGCATGAATGTGCTCAGAGTTGGTCGCGCAAAAATCATCCCACGCAACCTCCAACATGGGATTTAAACATGGAGGAACGGCAGAGTCTGGAGGGAAATTTCCATAATTCCGAGGAGCCCTGCTCATCAGGGAAGTGAATAGTGGTGGAGACCAGCGCATGGTCAGAGAGAGAAATGGGGGCTATAGTACAATTGGTGATGAGGGGGAACAGAGCATGAGAGGCAAAGAGATAGTCTATGCGGGAGAGGGTGCCATGAGCCACTGAGAGACAGGTATAATCCCTATCGGTGGGGTGTATAGCTCGCCACAAATCCACAACCTGCAGTGTTTTAGAGAAGAATGGTATGCCTACCTCAGGAAGGGTGGGTGGGGTTCCGCGCGCCATTGATTTATCTAGCAATGTGGAGGAGATCAGATTAAAGTCTCCACCAATAATTAAATTATCACCCATGAAGGGAGGCAAGAGAGTCAACAGACGTTGAAAGTAGGACCTAGAATAGGGAGTGGGGGCATATATATTAGCTAACGTGAGCTGTTTGCCCAATATAGTGGCGGATGTTAGAACATATCTTCCATTGGGATCGTAAGTAGAGTGTGTAACTTCGAAGGAGAGGGAGCATCGTATTAAGATAGCTACCCCACGGGCTCTGGAATTGTAAGAAGATGAAGCCAAAACAGACCACCCAAACATACCCAGCTTAGCAGTTTCTGGAGCAGTCAGATGCGTCTCTTGAAGAAACGCCACATCTACACCGCTTTTCTGTAAATACAACAAGAGTTTTCTCCTCTTAGCCGGGGAGTTGATGCCTCCAACATTCCAAGTGGCGCAGCATAGATCAGGCATTATTCAAGGAACGAGTGGAAAGTGTAAGTAGGCCACTATAACATAGAGCCAGCACGTTGTACCAACATCAGTTACATCAGGAGAGCATGGGACAGTGCGCAGAGGGGGAAGGGGAGAGGAGGAAAGGACACCAGGAAAGGGAAAGGAAGGTGGTAGAGAGACCAATGGAAGAGTTAGCAGGCACCCACGGCGGAGTGCTGCTGGACTTCCTAGACCTACAAAAAACATCAAGAAAATACCAGTAATAAACATCCGCGGGGAGAGCAATAGTACCGTTCCCATTTCCCAGGCACTTATCTACAGCAGCTAAGGCCCGGAGACCTCCACATTGTTAACATGAAGTAAACATAAAAAGAAGAAAAATATGAATACAAACTTAACCATATGACATCTCAAAACATTATAAATGCGGCAATGAATATAGAAGAGGCACCGTTAAGGTGCCCAGAACAATGCAAAATGTAAATAATTATCTGTAACATTCAGCGGACATATTCAGCAAGCATGTGATAGCACTAGCCTATAAAATAGCCAGGAAAGGACGCAGAGCGGTCCATATAAATCATTCTGCAACATCAGAGATTTCAGAATCTTTAGCATGAGCAAGTTCTTGGAGAAACGCCATAGTATCAGAGGTGTTGGAGAAGTCCTTAAAAGATGTACCATCGTATATGCGCAATCTGGCAGGGTACAAAAGGCCAAATTTGCGCCCCTCAGCCATGAGACGGGAGGAAACAGGGGAAAAGGACTTTCTGGACCTAGACAGCTCAGCGGAGTAGTCTTGAAATATGTGAAGTTTGTGACCTTCCCAGGATAGAGATTTCGCCTTGCAGGAAGCTGACCAAATTTCCATTTTATGTAAATAGTTCAGGCAGCGGAACAGGGTAACACGTGGTCTCGGCCTGTTAGGGGACGGTGTTGGGCCCACCCTATGGACCCTCTCGATAACCATGTCTTGGCAAACCGCCTCTATGCCTAAGAGCGAGGGAAGAGTGTTGTGGACAAAATGGGACAGGGCTATCCCCTTGATAGATTCAGTCAGACCAACCAGTCTAATGTTATTAGGATGCAAACGATTTTCCAAATCGTCGATCTTGTACCAAAGCTTGTAGTTTTCATTGGTAAGGTGTTTGACTGAATGCTGCAGGTCATCAACATCATGGGAGACTACAGCAATATGCTGCTCATTATCAGAAACCCTGTGATTTAGCTGTTGCAGCTGGCCAGTGATATCAGCCACTGCTTTAGATAATAATGGGGATATAGTGGCTGTAATGGCGTCTACCATCTTTGTATGTAACTGGGGCATCAGAGCCCAGACTCACATGACCGCCTGCAGAATACCCCTCTGCTGCGGGCTTCTTGTTTAGGGGGAGAGCGCTCTCTGCAGCGGTGTCCGACGTCATGGTCCCCGTAGCGCGCCTTTTCTCCTGGCGTGGAGGCTACGGCAGCTGCTGGGGAGACAGTGCGGGCGGCGTTTGCGGGGCCGGGGAGCGATCCATCAGGAGCACAGGTGGAGCCGGAGGCAATGCGGAGGGCACTGGAGCCGGTGGGAGGCATATGAGCCTTGTAATCGGTGAGTGCCGGGTAGTGGGAGACGGAGCTCAGACACGGAGCTCCTCACTCCATGAAACCGGAACCAGAAGCCAATATTAGAGATTTTATAACATGTAATTCAAAGAATGTTATATATGCCATCCAGTGCTCCTGCGACAAATTTTATATAAGCACAACATCTAGACAATGAAAAAAATTGTATATCTAAGCACTTGAGAATTATTAAAAAAAGTTTAGACACCCATGCCTTGTCCTTTCACTTTGAAGAAATTCTTGGGAGTTCCATCAAACATGTTAAAGGCTTCTCTGGAATTCGAATGGTTAAAGGAATCTTCACAGCTGGAAATATTGCAAACAGGTTGGCAAGAATGGAAATGAATTCACTCATATACAGTAAAACCCTTATACCACGGGGCCTAAACAAGGACTTCAAATTAAAGTGTTTTTTTGTAATTTTAATTTATTTATTTTTGCTTTGGACAATTGGTATTAGCATCCTCATAACAAATAAGGCTTTATAACCTCTATGTCAAATTTAGTAGTGTTTTGATTCTTCTAATCTCCAGTTTATCCTTTAGGGCTACTATTGGATTTACCAACATCTGGAACAGAATCAAACTTGGAATCATGGATTCGTTAACTGTATTTTGTTAAATAATATGTGTAACATGTTTATGTATTGTTTTGGTCCTTTCTGCCCCCCTCTCTACCATTTTTGGAATGATTCATGGACCGGTCCCAGGTGGCATGGTCATTCCACTGTTGGCAGGAAGGGGGGTGAGGGGTGTGTGAGAAAATAGGACAAACCAAATAAACCAAATAGCATTAAATAGCATCTTGTATCTAATGATAAGGAAATGTATGGCTTCTTTGTTATGTATCGTGAGTCCTCTCTTATGATTTAGTAATAAAGTGCCCACTTTGAACATAGAAGGGATGGCCTTGAGACGCACACTGTTGTGCTCGGCTGTGCCCTGGCCAAATCTGGAAGTTAATTATGGAACGCAGGCGGTGCTGCAATAGAATGCAAGTGGTGCCGCCAGATCTGGAAGTAAATTGTGGAATGCAGGCTTCACAGTGCCATATGTCTTGAGGAAGGCTCCAGTAGAGCCGAAACGCGTCAACATTGACTGGGCACTGCGAAACCATTTTTTGCTTCCAAGGAAATATAGATTAAGGTAACCCATTACCATGCATTGTGCTGTTTATCTAGAAAATTGATCATGGATTTTTTCTTCACTATTTTACAGGTGAAACTTAGAAAATTAGAATATCGTGCAAAAGTTCATTTATTTCACTAATTCAACTTAAAAGGTGAAACTAATATATTATATGGACTCATTGCATGCAATGTGAGATATTTCAAGCCTTTATTTGTTATAATTTTGATGATCGTGGTTTACAGTTTAAGATTACCCCAAATCCAAAATCTCAGAAAATAAGAATATTACAGGAAATCAGTAAAAAAAAGATTTTAAATACATAAATGCGGCCCTCTGAAAAGTATAATCATGCATATGTACTCAGTACTTGGTTCATATGTACTCAGTACTTGGTTTGGGCCCCTTTTGCATGAATTACTGCCTCAATGTGGTGTGGCATGGATTCTATCAGCCTGTGGCACTACTGAGATGTTATGGAAGGCCAGGATGCTTCAATAGCGTCCTTCAGCTCTTCTGCATTGTTCGGTCTCATGTCTCTCATCTTTCTCTTGGCAAGTCAGGTGAGTTTTCTGGCCAATCCAGCACAGTAATCCCACGGTCACTGAACCAGGTTTTGGTACTTTTGACAGTGTGGGCAGGTAGCAAGTCCTGCTGGAAAATGAAGTCAGCACCTCCATAAAGCTTGTCTGCTGAAGGAAGCATGAAGTGCTCTAAAATGTCCTGGCAGATGCTTTGACTCTGGACTTAATAAAGTACAGTGGACCAACACCAGCAGATGACATGGCTCCCCAAATCAACACAGTGTGGAAACTTCACACTGGACTTCAAGCATCTTGGATTGTGTGCCTCTCCGTTCTTCCTCCATTCTCTGGGACCTTGGTTTCCAAATGAGATGCAAAATTTGCTCTCATCAGAAAAGAGGACTTTGAACCACTGAGCAACAGACCAGTTCTTTTTTTCTTTAGCCCAGGTAAGACGCTTCTGATGTTGTTTGTTGTTCAGGAGCGGCTTAACAAGAGGAATATGACATTTGAAGCCCATGTCCAGGATCCATCTGTGTGTGGTGGCTCTTGATGCACTAACTCCAGCCTCAGTCCACTCTTTCTGAAGCTCCCCCACACCTTTGAATGGAATTTTCTTAACAATTCTCTCTGGGCTGTGGTCATCCCTGCTGCTTTTGCACCTTTTTCTTCCACATTTTTCCCTTCCACATAACTTTCTATTAATGTGCTTTGATACAGCACTTTGAGAACATCTGACTTCTTTTGCAAATTCCTTTTGAGGCTTTCCCTCATTGTGGAGGGTGTCAATGATGGTTTTCTGCACAACTGTCAGGTCAGCAGTCTTCCCCGTGATTGTAAATTGTACTGAACCAGACTGAGAGACCATTTAAAGGCTTGGGAACCCTTTGCAGGTGGTTTGGATTAATAAACTGATTAGAGTGTGACACTTTAAACCTACAATATTGAACCTTTTCACAATATTCAAATTTTCTGAGATTTTGGATTTGGGGTTATCTTAAACTGTAAGCCACAATCATCACAATTATAACAAATAAAGGCTTGAAATATCTCACTTTGCATCTAGTGAGTCTACATAATATATTAGTCTCAACTTTTAAGTTGAATTACTGAAATAACTGAACTTTTGCACGATATTCTAATTTTCTGAGTTTCAACTGTATGAACTTGGATATACTTCTGTGATCTTGGATTTTTACCACGTGATTTTTTAATATACCTGTACTGTTTTGTTCTGTATTCCACACCCCAACTATGGGGGTTTTGTGAATAAATTACTTAATTTTTTATTATTGTGGACTAGTCTGTACAACTGCCTGCTTTTTATGAATTGATGTGGAATTAAGATTGGAAATTTAAAAATATGGTGGATCACAAAGAAACCCAGATAGGAGTCTACCAGCTAATAAATCTGTGAGTGTGGTACGCACATTATTTTAAAACCACCTATATAAGGAGAAAGATACCTTTATGTGCTATATCTATCCATCATTGAAGTGAGTTTGGTACGCACCACTACATTCCTCCAGTGAAGGTCACAAAGGGTGATTGAGAAGAATTAAAGATACCTTTATATACGTTATTGCTGGGGTTCCGCTGTGAGTTGGGGTACGCTCCCCCTTGACTGCATGTTTACTTATCCAGTCTACAAACACTAGAGATGTGTGGGATTTGAAAATTGACTAAAAAGACTTTATTCCAAACAATACTACACATTGTTGTTTTATTTAATTATTCTTTTACATGTAAAACTCGAATTGAGATACATCACACTGAGATCCTGAACAAAGAATCTGAGAAGTTGACGAAGGATTACCTCCATCCACATACAAGGGATGTATAATATATATATATATATATATATATATATTTTTTTTTTTTGTTAATATTGGGTGCAAATACAGATACTGATCCCGATTGATTTGTTTTGGTTTAAACTTTTGTATTTGGGTGTGGTGACACCCTTAGGGGATTGGTTCAGTTAAAGCAGCCTTGCGCACATTTTGAGTATCCAAGTCTGTTGTTTTTGTTAGTTATATTCCATGTTTGTAGCTATCCAATTATTGATAGCAGAAGTTAGACACAGTGGTTATCATATCTCAAATGGAAACTTTCTCTATAAATAACCACAATATATGATCACTGAGATTCTGTAATATACAGTATAAATTACTACAGTGACCATTGCAATTAGTATTATCCTATTAATTTTAATGTATATATAATAAAGGATATTTTTCTCCCAAAAGATTGAGATTATATTTATACTATGGAATACACAAAAAATAATACTTATCTCAGATATTACCTTATTATTACAAACAAGGGCTATTATACTTAAATAACATAGTGCAACAAGTTAATATGTTATTTTTAACACAGCACATACAATAAATGCACTGTATATATAAAAAAACACATATATCAAATAATAAAAAGTATACATACATATACAGAAAATAAACCATAAATATTATGAATCTTGAATTTCTAAAAGTAAACCATAATTATAAAAATTAATGATATGTGGTCCTAAAAAAATGATAATGAGTGAAGAAAAGTAATTATAATTAAAAAAAGGAGATCACTGAAATAGTAGTGGATATGTGAAAATATGCGACTCAGGGAAGGCAGAGCACAACAGCAAACACCAGTGGGACTGCTTGTGTGGATGTCTATGTGCTCCATCGTCCCCGAACAGCATGCCCCACAATGCCAATACCCAAAAATAATAATGTGGAGCCATCAGATGAGAGTTCAGCTCGATGGTCTCATTTAGACCATCTGGGTGTAAAGAGTTGAACTTCAGCATCCAAAAGACTTCCCTGATACATAATCTATTATATCGGTCACCACCTCTAGAAGTGGGGGCAATTTGTTCAAGACAGATAATAGAGAGACTTGAGGGGTCCCCTGCATGTTTCATATTATAATGTCTGGATATACTATGTGTCGGACATTTCTTTATAATATTGCGGCAATGTTCCATAAACCGTACGTGTAAGGGTCTTATGGTTCAACCCACATATCTTAAGTTAACAGATATATGACAAAATTAGACCGACAATTTACTGACAAAATTAGACTGACAATTCATAAAAGATTTCAGATAATATATTTCATTAGACAGTGGTAGAGGAATAAGAAATGTTTTACGTTTCATATGAGAACACATAGTGCACCGAGATTTTCCGCATTTGTGAAAACCTGGGGGCCTGCTTATCAACCAATTGGAACCACCTGAGGACTGGATATCTTTAGAAACTTTGAGATGACTAGGAGCCAGGATAGTTTTTAGTGATCTGTTCTCCCTGTATACAACCCGTGGCTTTGAGGGCAAAATATCTCCCAGGATTGGATCTTGTTTCAAAACTCTATATAATCGCTTTACTTTCTTGAGCACAATTGTTATATTTGCAAACAAAGGCCATATCACCCATGTTAGTCTCTTGTTTATTATCAAAACGGTTCTCTTTCTTCTTTGATTGGAGGAGACTTTGTCCATTATACAGACTTCCTCAAATGCTTAATCCAGAAGAGATTCTGGGTAGCCTCTATTTTTTAGAGATTCAATGAGATCTCTGGCCTGTATCGCAAATACATCATTATCAGTACAATTGCGTTTGAAACGCATAAGTTGCCCCTTGGGTATATTGTGTCTCCATGGTGCATAATGAGCACTTTTATAGTGTAATAAGAATGAGTATTGACTGGTTTAATATATGTAGAATTATGGATCTGGTTGTCCCTAATTTAGAGGCAGATGTCCAGGAAATCAACCCGACTACTGCTGAAGGTGGAAGTGAAGGATAAATTATATTGGTTGGAATTTAAATGTGTTATGAAGGAAGTGGCCATGACTAAATCCCCATCCCAAATAATAAAGAGGTAATCAATGTAACACCCATAGAAGACCAGGTCCACCCCCAGCGCCCACGCCATATTAGGGTGTCCTCTAGGTCACCGATTTATAGATTGGCGTAACTGGGTGCAAACCTGGTCCCCATGGCCATCCCAGTAGTTGTGATGAAGAATGAAAGAAATACAATCAAGAAGAAAGGCTATATGATCTCCATTGAGATCATCATCTATAATAAGCTTCTTTGAAATGGCTTGTATGCCTTTTAAATGGGGAATGTGTGTATATAAAGCCTTTACGTCTAGAGTGAGGAAGGCATAAGTGTCCTTCCATTGAATAGACTTTATTTTATTCAAAAACTCAGTAGTGTCTTTTAGGTGAGATCTCAATAGGGAAACTTGGGGTTGTAAAAAGTAGGGATGTGCACTTGAAATTTTTCGGGTTTTGTGTTTTGGTTTTGGGTTCGGTTCCGCGGCCGTGTTTTGGGTTCGACCGCGTTTTGGCAAAACCTCACCAAATTTTTTTTGTCGGATTCGGGTGTGTTTTGGATTCGGGTGTTTTTTTCAAAAAACCCTAAAAAACAGCTTAAATCATAGAATTTGGGGGTCATTTTGATCCCAAAGTATTATTAACCTCAAAAACCATAATTTCCACTCATTTTCAGTCTATTCTGAATACCTCACACCTCACAATATTATTTTTAGTCCTAAAATTTGCACCGAGGTCGCTGGATGACTAAGCTAAGCGACCCTAGTGGCCGACACAAACACCTGGCCCATCTAGGAGTGGCACTGCAGTGTCACGCAGGATGGCCCTTCCAAAAAACACTCCCCAAACAGCACATGACGCAAAGAAGAAAAAAAGAGGCGCAATGAGGTAGCTGTGTGAGTAAGCTAAGCGACCCTAGTGGCCGACACAAACACCTGGCCCATCTAGGAGTGGCACTGCAGTGTCACGCAGGATGGCCCTTCCAAAAAACACTCCCCAAACAGCACATGATGCAAAGAAGAAAAAAAGAGGCGCAATGAGGTAGCTGTGTGAGTAAGCTAAGCGACCCTAGTGGCCGACACAAACACCTGGCCCATCTAGGAGTGGCACTGCAGTGTCACGCAGGATGGCCCTTCCAAAAAACACTCCCCAAACAGCACATGACGCAAAGAAGAAAAAAAGAGGCGCAATGAGGTAGCTGTGTGAGTAAGCTAAGCGACCCTAGTGGCCGACACAAACACCTGGCCCATCTAGGAGTGGCACTGCAGTGTCACGCAGGATGGCCCTTCCAAAAAACACTCCCCAAACAGCACATGACGCAAAGAAGAAAAAAAGAGGCGCAATGAGGTAGCTGTGTGAGTAAGATAAGCGACCCTAGTGGCCGAAACAAACACCTGGCCCATCTAGGAGTGGCACTGCAGTGTCACGCAGGATGGCCCTTCCAAAAAACACTCCCCAAACAGCACATGACGCAAAGAAGAAAAAAAGAGGCGCAATGAGGTAGCTGTGTGAGTAAGATAAGCGACCCTAGTGGCCGACACAAACACCTGGCCCATCTAGGAGTGGCACTGCAGTGTCACGCAGGATGGCCCTTCCAAAAAACATGTAATGACTGATGACGGACCTGCTGGACACTGTCAGCTCAGCAGCACCGCAGACTGCTACAGTAAGCTACTATAGTAGTATGTATAAAGAAGAAAGAAAAAAAAAAAACCACGGGTAGGTGGTATACAATTATGGATGGACGAGCGACTGCCGACACAGAGGTAGCTACAGCCGTGGACTACCGTACTGTGTCTGCTGCTAATATAGACTGGATGATAAGGAGATGAAATTAATATATATATATATATATATATATATATATATATATAATATCACTAGTACTGCAGCCGGACAGGTATATATATTTATTATGTAATGACTGATGACGGACCTGCTGGACACTGTCAGCTCAGCAGCACCGCAGACTGCTACAGTAAGCTACTATAGTAGTATGTATAAAGAAGAAAGAAAAAAAAAAAACACGGGTAGGTGGTATACAATTATGGATGGACGAGCGACTGCCGACACAGAGGTAGCTACAGCCGTGGACTACCGTACTGTGTCTGCTGCTAATATAGACTGGATGATAATGAGATGAAATCAATATATATATATATATATATATATATATATAATATCACTAGTACTGCAGCCGGACAGGTATATATATTTATTATGTAATGACTGATGACGGACCTGCTGGACACAGTCAGCTCAGCAGCACCGCAGACTGCTACAGTAAGCTACTATAGTAGTATGTATAAAGAAGAAAAAAAAAAAACCACGGGTAGGTGGTATACAATATTATATATATATATATTATATACAATTATATATATATATATATATATATATATATATTAAACTGGTGGTGACTGGTGGTCAGGTCACTGGTCACACTATCAGCAACTTGCAAGTAGTACTCCTAAGCAGACAATCACAATATATATTATACTGGTGGTCAGTGTGGTCACAATGGCAGTGTGGCACTCTGGCAGCAAAAGTGTGCACTGTACGTTATATGTACTCCTAAATCCTGCTCTCAGACTCTAACTGCTCCCCACTGTCAGTGTCTCCCCCACAAGTCAGATAATATACAGTCACACTATCTATCACTTCAGCAAGTAACTAGTACTCCTCCTAATGCTCCCCAAAATTACTACTGTGTCTCTCTCTACTGTCTCACTCTCTTCTCTATAAACGGAGAGGACGCCAGCCACGTCCTCTCCCTATGAATCTCAATGCACGTGTGAAAATGGCGGCGACGCGCGGCTCCTTATATAGAATCCGAGTCTCGCGATAGAATCCGAGCCTCGCGAGAATCCGACAGCGGGATGATGACGTTCGGGCGCGCTCGGGTTAACCGAGCAAGGCGGGAAGATCCGAGTCGCTCGGCCCCGTGTAAAAAAACATGAAGTTCGGGCGGGTTCGGATTCCGAGGAACCGAACCCGCTCATCCCTAGTAAAAAGGTGTCAATGTAAAAAGAAAGATTGGATGTAAGAGAGTGAATGCCTGAAATAATAGGTTGGCCAGGGGGTGCAGTAAGGGATTTGTGGATCTTGGGTAAAAAGTAAAAGGTGGGAGTGATGGGAAAATGGGGAAGCAGGAATCGGTGTTCATCCCTGGGCAGAATCCCCTTAACAAGGGCAGAATCTAATAAAGTCTTAAGTTCTCTGATGAAATTGGACGTAGGGTCCCCATCAAGAACTACAAAAATTAAATTGAGCCTTAATTGATCTAATGTGTTCCTTAGCCCCAGTTTAGTCCTTAACTTTCTAGCTAACATCCTACCGGCTCTACCGCCTTGAACATAAAATTTCTGCTTTAAGCGGAAAAGAGTCCTATGAAGTTCATGCAATGCTAGAGTAATCCACTCATCCCTGGCTTTAAGCATTGAGCGATATAGTCGTCCATTAAAAGGAGAGCATTTATGTCTAGATTCCAAGTCAACTAGGGTGGGCTCTAACTCATCTTGGCGCTTCCTGGCAGCTTGTTTAAAATGGGCCGCCGCTTGAATTGCTGAGCTTCTGACCACTGCCTTCAATGCGCAACAAAATGTAAATTGGGAGGTATCCGCCTGGTCTGTTTCACATCTAAAGGGACCTACATACTTGGCGTTGTGAATGAGTGATATGAATGATATCGTTTAGTAATGAACGATAAAACATTCACATCGCTCAATGTATATGCACCAATGATGAATGATGTGCGGCCCATGATCGTTCAACGTTGGTCTATCATCGTTTATACATGCAAGCCAATTTGAACGATATCACCATATACATTGTGGGTTATCATTCAAATTGTATGTATTAACGATGAATAACGCAAACTATCTGAATGACACCAATGACCTGCCGTCTCCAGACCACTCCCCGGACACTCCCTGCCGGCATTACCCATAGAGCAGAATACAGGAGAAGCAAAGGTGAGGAGCTACATCAACAACACCGGCAAAAAACACGTAAGTTGCCCACTAGTTACCCCACTGGCCACCAATGTTAAACACTAGCCACCAAGTCCACTGCCCACCAATGTTAATATCTCCCAAGACAGTGTGCAGCCAGCATGTGTTCTCAGTAAACAGCATGTGTATTGAGATGCTGTGTACTGAGTACACATGCTTGCTGCATACTGTCTGGAGACATAAAACTCCATGGCCCACCAATGTATTTTATACTGCGCACCAAAGTGTGCACCAAAGTGTTATCTCCCAAGGTAGTGTGCAGCCAAGTGTGTGTTCTCATACACAGCATGTGCATTGAGATGCTGTGTACTGAGTACATATGCTTGTTGCTTACTGTATGGAGACATAAAACTCCACTGTCCACACAATGTTGTTGTAATTTATTGATTTCTATAAAAAAAAAATATATATATATATATATATATATATATATATATATACACAGTTTTTATTTCTAAATATATATGTATATATATATATTCTTGTACAGTCCACACTCTAGCCTTTTGTATCAATTGCTGGGGTAGCATCCATATAGACATGTGTCTCTAGGACCAGTCCATTCAAATATAGGGATAAATATCAGGAGCACTCACCAGTCTTCATAAGCCTTTTTTATTAGCAGCATCAGAAAATCAGCATAGGGGTATCAACGTTTCGGTCCCATGTGGGGACCTTTGTCAAGATAATAAAAAAGGCTTATGAAGACTGGTGAGTGCTCCTGATATTTATCCATGTATATATAGATATATATATATATATATATATATATATATATATATAGGAGAAAATAAATAAGGCGGCACTCAGGAGACCATAACGTGGTGAAACAAACGGGTGCTTTATCAACGTTTCGGGGCTCTGGACCCCGTCTTCAGGACACACACAGTGATAACGTGCAAAAACAAAATATAAATACCTTACCTAGGCGCCTCTGTGGCCGTCCTCGCCGCGCCTCCGTTCAGCTTCCGGGATCCAGGCTTCCGGTCTCCGAGGCAATCAGCTGACCGGATACCCGCTCACCAGGCCGTCACAAGGGGGCGTGGGGGAGTGTTGCCAGGATACACCTGACAACAACAATGACATCACATTAAGGCGTGGACCACAAACGTGAATCTGACAACATTGTGTAAGACAGGCTAACACTTTCATTGCCTGAACATATCATTATAATAAATTCAAAACTATATATATACAAAGTGACAGTGCTAAAGTGCTAATGCGAATTAGGTTAAAAACAATATCTGGTTAAAAGCAGCAATATTTGCACAGTGCTACTGTAAAAAAAAAATTTTCTTGCCTGCGCAGTGACCCGAAGGTCTAAATCTGAACCTGACTGATTAATGCAAATGTACCCAGTGTGCGGTGTACAACTGATCCCATCTTGCAGTTATAACTGCTCAGAGGAAACCTCTGTTCCCTGAGCAGTATATCTTATACATATTGCAGGAGGCAGCCCACTCAAAGGTCTAGCAACTGCAAACATAAAATACAAACATAGGGCGTAAATCCCAAATTAGACAGAAAGCCTCACCCACCATTGGCCTTTATATGAAATTACTCATACCCAGGGATTCATTCAAACCCTTCGGGCTGAGTGTATTCAGCATCAGAATCCACCTGGTTTCAAGTTGTAGCAACCGCTTGGCCCTGTCCCCACCTCTTAATGAAAAGGGGGCCTGATCTATAATGCGATATCGTAATGTCGCAAGGCTGTGTTTTGCTAAGGCAAAATGCCTTGCCACAGGTTGTTCACTGGTGCCAGTGTTCAGGGCAGCCCTTATGGCTGACCTGTGCTGTGTCATTCTAACTTTGAAACTGCACTCAGTCTTCCCTACGTAACATAGTCCGCAGGGACATTTAAGGAGATACACCACGAACTTGAAATTGCAATCGACCGAAACCCGGATATCGATCTTTTTACCGGTATACTGGTGCTGAAACGAATCTCCAGGTATCAGAAAATTGCAAGTTGTACATCCACATTTGTAACAGCCTTTTCTCTGTCTCAAAAAATGAGAAGTAGTGGCAGCTTTTTGTGACACATCTGTCTTGACTAACAGACTCCTAAGGTTCTTGCTCCTAGTAGAACTAGGCATTAGTCTGCAGTTCTTAAACATCCATAGTTCTGGATCTGATTGAATGATCGTCCAAAGCTCTTTTGCTTTTTTCACAGTATGTCTGCTGGCAGTATTGAATTGATTAACCCAAGGAAAAATGTCTCCCTTGGGTTTCTTATCTTTACACTCAAGTAATGTGTGCCGGGGCTTACTCAATGCTTTGTGTATAGCTTGTTCTAACAACCCCCTGGGATATCCTCTCTCCAAAAATGTGTCCGTCATGATATCAAGTTGTTTATCACGAATACTGGGGGTGCTGCTGATCCTGCACACTCTCAGCATTTGTGAATACGGTAGACCGTATATGGTGGCTTTAGGATGATAACTGTCAAATATTAGTAATGTATTACGATCTGTTTCTTTCATGTACAATGACGTACAGATCATCCCATTTTCAGTGGAGATCTGGACATCTAAAAAATTAATCTGATATGCATCCATATCCATGGTAAATTTTACCGGGCTGTATGAAGCATTCTGTGTGCTGATCAACTCCTCAAGCTTATCACTCGGTCCGGACCAAATCACCAACAGATCATCAATATACCTTGTATAAAGAATAAGATGTTGTGAGATGGTTGGTTGTGACAACAATAACTCCTTATCTATCTCCCACATAAATGTATTTGCGAACGATGGGGCCACACAGGACCCCATCGCACACCCTGTGAGCTGTAGATAAAATGTATTATCATATAGAAAATAATTGTGCGTGAGCGTGAATTCAAGTAATGACAAAAAGAAATCTGGGTCCGGCCCGGTATATAGTGGGTTGTTGGTAATGAGAAACTTTACTGCTTATATTCCCTGGCGATGTGGAATACAAGTGTATAGACTAGATACGTCAATTGTTGCCAAAGTTGAGGTAACCGGAATGGTTTTTATCATTTCCAGCTTCCTCAACAATGTTGACGTATCTTTTAAATGTGTCTGAGTCACTTGTATACAGGGCTGCAGGAAAGCATCTAAATACACCGCTATAGGTTCACAAAGTGACCCCCTGGCAGAAATAATAGGTCTGCCAGGTGGGTTGGTGGCATCTTTGTGAATTTTTGGAATCACATAGAATAAGGGTGTCACTGGATGTACTTTAGCCAATGCTTTATGTACTGCTGCTGATATGATGCCCTCCGTAACGGCTTCAGCAAGCAACCCCTCTAATTCCCTTTGAAACCTCTCGGTCGGATCCTTGTTTAGGCAGACATATGTGGAGGTGTCACCAAGAAGTCTAGTACATTCAGCTTTATATTTATCCATATCCATGATGACTATGGCACCTCCCTTAGCTGCACCCCGAATAATAATGTCATCTCTGTCCCTTAGTTCTTTGAGTGCCTGATGTTCACTTCTAGATAAATTGGAATATCGATTATCACAGGGATGTTCAATGGATGACTCTAACATGCGGTTAAATGTTTTGATAGACGGATTAGTGGATATTGGCTCAAATTGAGATTTAGGAGTAATTTTTCTAAGGGTCTCAGGTATAGTGGATTCCATACACGTATTGGATGCTTTAGGATTTTTGCCATAATGTTCTTTTAACTTCAAATTTCGTTGTAATCTGTATGTGTCTATCTTCCACTGCACTAAATCAGGCTTGTGTGTTGGCACATAAGACAAGCCTT
Source organism: Pseudophryne corroboree (assembly GCF_028390025.1). Classification (NCBI taxonomy): domain Eukaryota; kingdom Metazoa; phylum Chordata; class Amphibia; order Anura; family Myobatrachidae; genus Pseudophryne; species Pseudophryne corroboree. The sequence continues at coordinate 817,673,398 of NC_086445.1, read as the reverse complement.
TACTCAACACTCCAATCATCTCTTCAGTCAGTGGAAATGAGGACAGGTTAAAATCAGTTGCGAGTCGTTTTTGGAGGTTTCTTCTCTGATACGGCTCCTCTCCCTCCGCCTCGTTTGGCCCCCCTCCTCGTGGGCCTGTTTTTCTGCCTGTTATACCAGCCCGGGTGCGCGCCCCTAAAGGGATATCCTGTGCTCGGTCTCCTCGGGCAGTTATGCTTTCATCATTATCACTGGCGGAGGTACTGGAAAATTGAACCGTCCGACTCCTCCTTGTTTGGCCTCTCCCGCCTTGCTGCTGAGGCTGAGTTTTGGCACCAAGCCAGGCATACACTCTGTGTTGTGTATAGTCCTGTTGGTCACGGGCAAGTTTCTGCTTTTTATAGCGTATCAGTTCCCTTTGATATTGCTCCACTTGCGTAGCCAGTTTATCCATCCACTTAGTGGTAGTATCAGCTATCAAGCTCGCACCATGTTGCGCTTCAAATGCGTTGATATTTTCTTTAGTACTGCTCAATTCTTTCTTGGACTCTTCTATCACCAGAAGGATTAAGTCCACAGAGCATATATTCAATATAGAAATCCAACGCTTGCAGAACAGGATATTATGTCTTCCTATGGTGGGCATATTGTGGATACGAAATCCGCGGGGTATCTGTTTCGCCCGGTAGTAATCGGACAAAGTCTTACCGTGGTACAGGAAATCTATCTCCCTCATTTTTAATTTAAAGAGCTCCCTGTACAGGTCCTCATTAGGTGCTGTATCGCCTGCTCCAAACGCAGGCTCACTGTAAAGAATGTTCTCAGCTTCCGCATCAGAGAAACTAAACATTTCAAAATTGTCACTTAGCATGAGATGTGAAGCGACCTCTTCCAGGTCATCGCCTCCCTCTGCCATGTTATCTGTTGCCCAATGTACTGCACCTGGGCTAATTGCAGAAATCTCAGTATTGTTCTCCACTACTTGTCTGTGGCCAACACTGTTAAATTATGTTTAAACTAGAGATGAGCGCCTGAAATTTTTCGGGTTTTGTGTTTTGGTTTTGGGTTCGGTTCCGCGGCCGTGTTTTGGGTTCGAACGCGTTTTGGCAAAACCTCACCGAATTTTTTTTGTCGGATTCGGGTGTGTTTTGGATTCGGGTTTTTTTTTCAAAAAACACTAAAAAACAGCTTAAATCATAGAATTTGGGGGTCATTTTGATCCCAAAGTATTATTAACCTCAAAAACCATAATTTACACTCATTTTCAGTCTATTCTGAATACCTCACACCTCACAATATTATTTTTAGTCCTAAAATTTGCACCGAGGTCGCTGTGTGAGTAAGATAAGCGACCCTAGTGGCCGACACAAACACCGGGCCCATCTAGGAGTGGCACTGCAGTGTCACGCAGGATGTCCCTTCCAAAAAACCCTCCCCAAACAGCACATGACGCAAAGAAAAAAAGAGGCGCAATGAGGTAGCTGTGTGAGTAAGATTAGCGACCCTAGTGGCCGACACAAACACCGGGCCCATCTAGGAGTGGCACTGCAGTGTCACGCAGGATGGCCCTTCCAAAAAACCCTCCCCAAACAGCACATGACGCAAAGAAAAAAAGAGGCGCAATGAGGTAGCTGTGTGAGTAAGATTAGCGACCCTAGTGGCCGACACAAACACCAGGCCCATCTAGGAGTGGCACTGCAGTGTCACGCAGGATGTCCCTTCCAAAAAACCCTCCCCAAACAGCACATGACGCAAAGAAAAAAAGAGGCGCAATGAGGTAGCTGTGTGAGTAAGATTAGCGACCCTAGTGGCCGACACAAACACCGGGCCCATCTAGGAGTGGCACTGCAGTGTCACGCAGGATGTCCCTTCCAAAAAACCCTCCCCAAACAGCACATGACGCAAAGAAAAAAAGAGGCGCAATGAGGTAGCTGACTGTGTGAGTAAGATTAGCGACCCTAGTGGCCGACACAAACACCGGGCCCATCTAGGAGTGGCACTGCAGTGTCACGCAGGATGTCCCTTCCAAAAAACCCTCCCCAATCAGCACATGATGCAAAGAAAAAGAAAAGAAAAAAGAGGTGCAAGATGGAATTGTCCTTGGGCCCTCCCACCCACCCTTATGTTGTATAAACAAAACAGGACATGCACACTTTAACCAACCCGTCATTTCAGTGACAGGGTCTGCCACACGACTGTGACTGATATGACGGGTTGGTTTGGACCCCCCCAAAAAAGAAGCAATTAATCTCTCCTTGCACAAACTGGCTCTACAGAGGCAAGATGTCCACCTCATCTTCACCCTCCGATATATCACCGTGTACATCCCCCTCCTCACAGATTATCAATTCGTCCCCACTGGAATCCACCATCTCAGCTCCCTGTGTACTTTGTGGAGGCAATTGCTGCTGGTCAATGTCTCTGCGGAGGAATTGATTATAATTCATTTTAATGAACATCATCTTCTCCACATTTTCTGGATGTAACCTCGTACGCCGATTGCTGACAAGGTGAGCGGCGGCACTAAACACTCTTTCGGAGTACACACTTGTGGGAGGGCAACTTAGGTAGAATAAAGCCAGTTTGTGCAAGGGCCTCCAAATTGCCTCTTTTTCCTGCCAGTATAAGTACGGACTGTGTGACGTGCCTACTTGGATGCGGTCACTCATATAATCCTCCACCATTCTATCAATGTTGAGAGAATCATATGCAGTGACAGTAGACGACATGTCCGTAATCGTTGTCAGGTCCTTCAGTCCGGACCAGATGTCAGCATCAGCAGTCGCTCCAGACTGCCCTGCATCACCGCCAGCGGGTGGGCTCGGAATTCTGAGCCTTTTCCTCGCACCCCCAGTTGCGGGAGAATGTGAAGGAGGAGATGTTGACAGGTCGCGTTCCGCTTGACTTGACAATTTTGTCACCAGCAGGTCTTTCAACCCCAGCAGACCTGTGTCTGCCGGAAAGAGAGATCCAAGGTAGGCTTTAAATCTAGGATCGAGCACGGTGGCCAAAATGTAGTGCTCTGATTTCAACAGATTGACCACCCGTGAATCCTTGTTAAGCGAATTAAGGGCTGCATCCACAAGTCCCACATGCCTAGCGGAATCGCTCCCTTTTAGCTCCTTCTTCAATGCCTCCAGCTTCTTCTGCAAAAGCCTGATGAGGGGAATGACCTGACTCAGGCTGGCAGTGTCTGAACTGACTTCACGTGTGGCAAGTTCAAAGGGCATCAGAACCTTGCACAACGTTGAAATCATTCTCCACTGCACTTGAGACAGGTGCATTCCACCTACTATATCGTGCTCAATTGTATAGGCTTGAATGGCCTTTTGCTGCTCCTCCAACCTCTGAAGCATATAGAGGGTTGAATTCCACCTCGTTACCACTTCTTGCTTCAGATGATGGCAGGGCAGGTTCAGTAGTTTTTGGTGGTGCTCCAGTCTTCTGTACGTGGTGCCTGTACGCCGAAAGTGTCCCGCAATTTTTCTGGCCACCGACAGCATCTCTTGCACGCCCCTGTCGTTTTTTAAAAAATTCTGCACCACCAAATTCAAGGTATGTGCAAAACATGGGACGTGCTGGAATTTGCCCATATTTAATGCACACACAATATTGCTGGCGTTGTCCGATGCCACAAATCCACAGGAGAGTCCAATTGGGGTAAGCCATTCCGCGATGATCTTCCTCAGTTGCCGTAAGAGGTTTTCAGCTGTGTGCGTATTCTGGAAAGCGGTGATACAAAGCGTAGCCTGCCTAGGAAAGAGTTGGCGTTTGCGAGATGCTGCTACTGGTGCCGCCGCTGCTGTTCTTGCGGCGGGAGTCCATACATCTACCCAGTGGGCTGTCACAGTCATATAGTCCTGACCCTGCCCTGCTCCACTTGTCCACATGTCCGTGGTTAAGTGGACATTGGGTACAACTGCATTTTTTAGGACACTGGTGAGTCTTTTTCTGACGTCCGTGTACATTCTCGGTATCGCCTGCCTAGAGAAGTGGAACCTAGATGGTATTTGGTAACGGGGGCACACTGCCTCAATAAATTGTCTAGTTCCCTGTGAACTAACGGCGGATACCGGACGCACGTCTAACACCAACATAGTTGTCAAGGACTCAGTTATCCGCTTTGCAGTAGGATGACTGCTGTGATATTTCATCTTCCTCGCAAAGGACTGTTGAACAGTCAATTGCTTACTGGAAGTAGTACAAGTGGGCTTACGACTTCCCCTCTGGGATGACCATCGACTCCCAGCGGCAACAACAGCAGCGCCAGCAGCAGTAGGCGTTACACGCAAGGATGCATCGGAGGAATCCCAGGCAGGAGAGGACTCGTCAGAATTGCCAGTGACATGGCCTGCAGGACTATTGGCATTCCTGGGGAAGGAGGAAATTGACACTGAGGGAGTTGGTGGGGTGGTTTGCGTGAGCTTGGTTACAAGAGGAAGGTATTTACTGGTCAGTGGACTGCTTCCGCTGTCACCCAAAGTTTTTGAACTTGTCACTGACTTATTATGAATGCGCTGCAGGTGACGTATAAGGGAGGATGTTCCGAGGTGGTTAACGTCCTTACCCCTACTTATTACAGCTTGACAAAGGGAACACACGGCTTGACACCTGTTGTCCGCATTTCTGGTGAAATACCTCCACACCGAAGAGCTGATTTTTTTGGTATTTTCACCTGGCATGTCAACGGCCATATTCCTCCCACGGACAACAGGTGTCTCCCCGGGTGCCTGACTTAAACAAACCACCTCACCATCAGAATCCTCCTGGTCAATTTCCTCCCCAGCGCCAGCAACACCCATATCCTCCTCATCCTGGTGTACTTCAACACTGACATCTTCAATCTGACTATCAGGAACTGGACTGCGGGTGCTCCTTCCAGCACTTGCAGGGGGCGTGCAAATGGTGGAAGGCGCATGCTCTTCACGTCCAGTGTTGGGAAGGTCAGGCATCGCAACCGACACAATTGGACTCTCCTTGTGGATTTGGGATTTCGAAGAATGCACAGTTCTTTGCTGTGCTGCTTTTGCCAGCTTGAGTCTTTTCATTTTTCTAGCGAGAGGCTGAGTGCTTCCATCCTCATGTGAAGCTGAACCACTAGCCATGAACATAGGCCAGGGCCTCAGCCGTTCCTTGCCACTCCGTGTGGTAAATGGCATATTGGCAAGTTTACGCTTCTCCTCCGACAATTTTATTTTAGGTTTTGGAGTCCTTTTTTTACTGATATTTGGTGTTTTGGATTTGACATGCTCTGTACTATGACATTGGGCATCGGCCTTGGCAGACGACGTTGCTGGCATTTCATCGTCTCGGCCATGACTAGTGGCAGCAGCTTCAGCACGAGGTGGAAGTGGATCTTGATCTTTCCCTAATTTTGGAACCTCAACATTTTTGTTCTCCATATTTTAATAGGCACAACTAAAAGGCACCTCAGGTAAACAATGGAGATGGATGGATTGGATACTAGTATACAATTATGGACGGGCTGCCGAGTGCCGACACAGAGGTAGCCACAGCCGTGAACTACCGCACTGTACTGTGTCTGCTGCTAATATATAGACTGGTTGATAAAGAGATAGTATACTCGTAACTAGTATGTATGTATAAAGAAAGAAAAAAAAACCACGGTTAGGTGGTATATACAATTATGGACGGGCTGCCGAGTGCCGACACAGAGGTAGCCACAGCCGTGAACTACCGCACTGTACTGTGTCTGCTGCTAATATATAGACTGGTTGATAAAGAGATAGTATACTCGTAACTAGTATGTATGTATAAAGAAAGAAAAAAAAACCACGGTTAGGTGGTATATACAATTATGGACGGGCTGCCGAGTGCCGACACAGAGGTAGCCACAGCCATGAACTACCGCACTGTACTGTGTCTGCTGCTAATATATAGACTGGTTGATAAAGAGATAGTATACTCGTAACTAGTATGTATGTATAAAGAAAGAAAAAAAAACCACGGTTAGGTGGTATATACAATTATGGACGGGCTGCCGAGTGCCGACACAGAGGTAGCCACAGCCGTGAACTACCGCACTGTACTGTGTCTGCTGCTAATATATAGACTGGTTGATAAAGAGATAGTATACTCGTAACTAGTATGTATGTATAAAGAAAGAAAAAAAAACCACGGTTAGGTGGTATATACAATTATGGACGGGCTGCCGAGTGCCGACACAGAGGTAGCCACAGCCGTGAACTACCGCACTGTACTGTGTCTGCTGCTAATATATAGACTGGTTGATAAAGAGATAGTATACTCGTAACTAGTATGTATGTATAAAGAAAGAAAAAAAAACCACGGTTAGGTGGTATATACAATTATGGACGGGCTGCCGAGTGCCGACACAGAGGTAGCCACAGCCGTGAACTACCGCACTGTACTGTGTCTGCTGCTAATATATAGACTGGTTGATAAAGAGATAGTATACTCGTAACTAGTATGTATGTATAAAGAAAGAAAAAAAAACCACGGTTAGGTGGTATATACAATTATGGACGGGCTGCCGAGTGCCGACACAGAGGTAGCCACAGCCGTGAACTACCGCACTGTACTGTGTCTGCTGCTAATATATAGACTGGTTGATAAAGAGATAGTATACTCGTAACTAGTATGTATGTATAAAGAAAGAAAAAAAAACCACGGTTAGGTGGTATATACAATTATGGACGGGCTGCCGAGTGCCGACACAGAGGTAGCCACAGCCGTGAACTACCGCACTGTACTGTGTCTGCTGCTAATATATAGACTGGTTGATAAAGAGATAGTATACTCGTAACTAGTATGTATGTATAAAGAAAGAAAAAAAAACCACGGTTAGGTGGTATATACAATTATGGACGGGCTGCCGAGTGCCGACACAGAGGTAGCCACAGCCGTGAACTACCGCACTGTACTGTGTCTGCTGCTAATATATAGACTGGTTGATAAAGAGATAGTATACTCGTAACTAGTATGTATGTATAAAGAAAGAAAAAAAAACCACGGTTAGGTGGTATATACAATTATGGACGGGCTGCCGAGTGCCGACACAGAGGTAGCCACAGCCGTGAACTACCGCACTGTACTGTGTCTGCTGCTAATATATAGACTGGTTGATAAAGAGATAGTATACTCGTAACTAGTATGTATGTATAAAGAAAGAAAAAAAAACCACGGTTAGGTGGTATATACAATTATGGACGGGCTGCCGAGTGCCGACACAGAGGTAGCCACAGCCGTGAACTACCGCACTGTACTGTGTCTGCTGCTAATATAGACTGGTTGATAAAGAGATAGTATACTACTAATATTATATATACTGGTGGTCAGGTCACTGGTCACTAGTCACACTGGCAGTGGCACTCCTGCAGCAAAAGTGTGCACTGTTTAATTTTAATATAATATTATGTACTCCTGGCTCCTGCTATAACCTATAACTGGCACTGCAGTAGTGCTCCCCAGTCTCCCCCACAATTATAAGCTGTGTGAGCTGAGCAGTCAGACAGATATATAATATATATAGATGATGCAGCACACTGGCCTGAGCCTGAGCAGTGCACACAGATATGGTATGTGACTGACTGAGTCACTGTGTGTATCGCTTTTTTCAGGCAGAGAACGGATATATTAAATAAACTGCACTGTGTGTCTGGTGGTCACTCACTATATAATATATTATGTACTCCTGGCTCCTGCTATAACCTATAACTGGCACTGCAGTAGTGCTCCCCAGTCTCCCCCACAATTATAAGCTGTGTGAGCTGAGCAGTCAGACAGATATATATAATATTATATATAGATAATAGATGATGCAGCACACTGGCCTGAGCCTGAGCAGTGCACACAGATATGGTATGTGACTGAGTCACTGTGTGCTGTGTATCGCTTTTTTCAGGCAGAGAACGGATTATAAATAAAACTGGTGGTCACTGGTCACTATCAGCAAAACTCTGCACTGTACTGAGTACTCCTAATGCTCCCCAAAATTAGTAAATCAAGTGTCTCTCTAATCTATTCTAAACGGAGAGGACGCCAGCCACGTCCTCTCCCTATCAATCTCAATGCACGTGTGAAAATGGCGGCGACGCGCGGCTCCTTATATAGAATCCGAGTCTCGCGATAGAATCCGAGCCTCGCGAGAATCCGACAGCGTCATGATGACGTTCGGGCGCGCTCGGGTTAACCGAGCAAGGCGGGAAGATCCGAGTCGCTCGGACCCGTGAAAAAAAACATGAAGTTCTGGCGGGTTCGGATTCAGAGAAACCGAACCCGCTCATCTCTAGTTTAAACCACACTGTGCAAATGTGTGATGAAAGAGCTGAGACGCGTCCTGCATAAAGTATTCAAAGATAATGCTGGTTATGGGTGCCTTGACGAAACCTGTGCGTACTGCAACTGCAGGGCGTCCAAGAATCATATATATAGAATACTAGTCCGGCACTCACGGATAAACAGCTATGTGCGAAAATGCACCGGAGCCCTCCCTCCGGGCTGAAAGTCCGTATATGCAGGAGAAAAAAAATAAGGCGGCACTCAGGAGACCATAACGTGTTGAAACAAACGGGTGCTTTATCAATGTTTCGGGGCTCTGGACCCCGTCTTCAGGACACACACAGTGATAACGTGCAAAAACAAAAGTTTAAATACCTTACCTAGGCGCCTCTCTGGCCGTCCTCGCCGCGCCTCCGTTCAGCTTCCGGGATCCAGGCTTCCGGTCTCCGAGGCAATCAGCTGACCGGATACCCGCTCACCAGGCCGTCACAAGGGGGCGTGGGGGAGTGTTGCCAGGATACACCTGACAGCAACAATGACATCACATTAAGGCGTGGACCACAAACGTGAATCTGACAACATTGTGTAAGACAGGCTAACACTTTCATTGCCTGAACATATCATTATAATAAATACTCTTGCTGGTAAGCCTGGATGTAATGGGGAAACATAAGGAGGGAAGACAAGAAGGGGGGGGAGACAAGACAACGAAACAACAAAAGAAAATAAATTTTTCATGGGTGTGGACCTCATGACATGTGATGATTCCGTATGCCTTGTGGCATATCGCTTCCGCAGCATGTGAAAACATAAAAAGGACCATACAGCACTTTTTAAAGTGCTTGTGTAACTAGAGTGAAACATATCGGAGCATGTCAGGTGTTCTAGCACCCAAAGTAATAATTAAGGAGACCTCTTTGAGCTTAACATAGATGTCAATTGTGTATTGAAGTATGAAAATATTTGTATATCAGCAATAGATGAAAGAATAAAGATCAAGGGGAGGAGCGAGTGTTGCAGTGTATTCTGTGAAGTCAGTAGTAGTAGGAGGTATTTAGTGTAAGATAAATGAGGGTAAGGGAGGGGGGGGAGGTGAATGGGAGAGTGGGGGGGGAGGGGGGTAAGGGAAGGAGGGGGTTGAGGGGGGGGGGGGGAGGCATGTGTGTGACCTATAAGTTCAGAGGATCTGGTGGTCATATTATAAAGATGCTAGCCTGCCTGGTGAGGATATATCTAACAACGTAGATAAGTTTGGATTTATAAACTTGCTTAAAACATAACAAGAAAACAAGACATAACTGAACATGGGTAATAAAGCAATGTCTATTTTTATGAAGGAGGTGGGTCAGAGATATCTTCAGGTGTCAGACGATTCTCTTCTCTCAGAAAGGCTTGTGCATCATCTGGGGAGTTAAAATCATAATGTTTATCATCAAAGAAGATGCGCAGGCGTGCCGGGTACATAAGTGCAAATCTTTTTTCTGAGACGAGGGTTGAGCAGATTGGTGAAAAGGCTTTTCTCGCCCTGGAGAGCTCGACCGAAAAGTCTTGAAAGAGACGTAGACGTTTGCCCTCCCATGTCAGGTCTGGAATCTGTCTGGAAGCTTTCCAGATAGCAAGCTTGTGTAAATAGTTTAGGCATTTTAAAATAATAACTCGAGGTCTTTAGTCATGGGGTTTAGGAAGGGGGCCTACTCTATGGGCCCTTTCGATCACTAGGTTTTTGCATTCTGCTTCTATCTTCAGGAGCTTTGGGAGGGTGGTGCTTATAAAGGATGTTATATCAGAACCTTTTATTGATTCTGGGACTCCAACTATTCTGATATTGCATCTTCTTGATCTGTTCTCAATATCATCAACTTTATTCCAAAGCTGGTGATTTTCTTTTTGGAGCCGTAAAATATGGCACTGAGCTTCAGATAAATCATGAGAGATTGTGCCTATATGGTTTTCTGCATCAGAGACCCTTCCCTGTAAATGTTGTAGCTGCTGTGTAATTTCTGACCCTGCCTGTGTCAGTAATGGTGTCATAGTGTTTTGAATTGCTTCTACTATGTCCCTGTATGTAACAGGGGAGTCAGGGGAGTGCCGTACCCGGGGTGAATCAGGATCCTCTGTTGCTGCTGCAGCAGCTTTCTTATGTGCAGGGACGCTGGGCGAAGTGTCAGTGTCCGGCGCCATGATGGGATCAGCACGGCGCTTCTCCTGGCGGGGCTGCAGCGGCTTGGCAGCGGGCGGAGAAGCCAGAAACTTCTCCATCTGGGTTCTCTGTACTCTTGTGCAGCAGGGAGAGAGGTGTTGGAGGCGTTTGACTGCCTTGTAAAGGTGAGATCGTCGGGTGCAGAACGGAGCAGCGGAGCTAAGCTGCGTCCTGCATGAGACCGGAAGCGGAAGCTCTGCTGAGAACATTCTTTACAGTGAGCCTGCGTTTGGAGCAGGCGATACAGCACCTAATGAGGACCTGTACAGGGAGCTCTTTAAATTAAAAAAGAGGGAGATAGATTTCCTGTACCACGGTAAGACTTTGTCCGATTACTACCGGGCGAAACAGATACCCCGCGGATTTCGTATCCACAATATGCCCACCATAGGAAGACATAATATCCTGTTCTGCAAGCGTTGGATTTCTATATTGAATAAATGCTCTATGGACTTAATCCTTCTGGTGATAGAAGAGTCCAAGAAAGAATTGAGCAGTACTAAAGAAAATATCAACGCATTTGAAGCGCAACATGGTGCGAGCTTGATAGCTGATACTACCACTAAGTGGATGGATAAACTGGTTACGCAAGTGGAGCAATATCAAAGGGAACTGATACGCTATAAAAAGCAGAAACTTGCCCGTGTCCAACAGGACTATACACAACACAGAGTGTATGCCTGGCTTGGTGCCAAAACTCAGCCGCAGCAGCAAGGCGGGAGAGGCCAAACAAGGAGGAGACAGACGGTTCAATTTTCCAGTACCTCCGCCAGTGATAATGATGAAAGCATAACTGCCCGAGGAGACCGAGCACAGGATATCCCTTTAGGGGCGCGCACCCGGGCTGGTATAACAGGCAGAAAAACAGGCCCACAAGGAGGGGGGGCCAAACGAGGCGGAGGGAGAGGAGCCGTATCAGAGAGGAAACCTCCAAAAACGACTCGCAACTGATTTTTAACCTGTCCTCATTTCCACTGACTGAAGAGATGATTGGAGTGTTGAGTAAAGGCTTGTCTTATGTGCCAACACACAAGCCTGATTTAGTGCAGTGGAAGATAGACACATACAGATTACAACGAAATTTGAAGTTAAAAGAACATTATGGCAAAAATCCTAAAGCATCCAATACGTGTATGGAATCCACTATACCTGAGACCCTTAGAAAAATTACAATTTGAGCCAATATCCACTAATCCGTCTATCAAAACATTTAACCGCATGTTAGAGTCATCCATTGAACATCCCTGTGATAATCTATATTCCAATTTATCTAGAAGTGAACATCAGGCACTCAAAGAACTAAGGGACAGAGATGACATTATTATTCGGGGTGCAGACAAGGGAGGTGCCATAGTCATCATGGATATTGATAAATATAAAGCTGAATGTACTAGACTTCTTGGTGACACCTCCACATATGTCTGCCTAAACAAGGATCCGACCGAGAGGTTTCAAAGGGAATTAGAGGGGTTGCTTGTTGAAGCCGTTACGGAGGGCATCATATCAGCAGCAGTACATAAAGCATTGGCTAAAGTACATCCAGTGACACCTTTATTCTATGTGATTCCAAAAATTCACAAAGATGCCACCAACCCACCTGGCAGACCTATTATTTCTGCCAGGGGGTCACTTTGTGAACCTATAGCGGTGTATTTAGATGCTTTCCTGCAGCCCTGTATACAAGCGACTCAGACACATTTAAAAGATACGTCAACATTGTTGAGGAAGCTGGAAATGGTAAAAACCATTCCGGTTACCTCAACTTTGGCAACAATTGACGTATCTAGCCTATACACTTGTATTCCACATCGCCAGGGAATACAAGCAGTAAAGTTTCTCATTACCAACAACCCACTATATACCGGGCCGGACCCAGATTTCTTTTTGTCATTACTTGAATTCACGCTCACGCACAATTATTTTCTATATGATAATACATTTTATCTACAGCTAACAGGGTGTGCGATGGGGTCCTGTGTGGCCCCATCGTTCGCAAACACATTTATGTGGGAGATAGATAAGGAGTTATTTTTGTCACAACCAACCATCTCACAACATCTTATTCTTTATACAAGGTATATTGATGATCTGTTGGTGATTTGGTCCGGACCGAGTGATAAGCTTGAGGAGTTGATCAGCACACAGAATGTTTCATCCAGCCCGGTAAAATTTACCCTGGATATGGATGCACATCAGATTAATTTTTTAGATGTCCAGATCTCTATTGAAAATGGGATGATCTGTACGTCATTGTACACGAAAGAAACAGATCGTAATACATTACTAAAATTTGACAGTTTCCATCCTAAAGCCACCATATATGGTCTACCGTATTCACAAATGCTGAGAGTGTGCAGGATCAGCAGCAACCCCAGTATTCGTGATAAACAACTTGATATCATGACGGACAAATTTTTGGAGAGAGGATATCCCAGGGGGTTGTTAGAACAAGCTAGACACAAAGCATTGAGTAAGCCCCGGCACACATTACTTGAGTGTAAAGATAAGAAACCCAAGAGAGACATTTTTCCTTGGATTAATCAATTCAATACTGCCAGCAGACATACTGTGAAAAAAGCAAAAGAGCTTTGGCCGATCATTCAATCAGATCCAGAACTATGGATGTTTAAGAACTGCAGACTAATGCCTAGTTCTACTAGGAGCAAGAACCTTAGGAGTCTGTTAGTCAAGACAGATGTGTCACAAAAAGCTGCCACTACTTCTCATTTTTTGAGACAGAGAAAAGGCTGTTACAAATGTGGATGTACAACTTGCAATTTTCTGATACCTGGAGATTCGTTTCAGCACCCGTATACCGGTAAAAAGATCGATATCCGGGTTTCGGTCGATTGCAATTCCAAGTTCGTGGTGTATCTCCTTAAATGTCCCTGCGGACTATGTTACGTAGGGAAGACTGAGTGCAGTTTCAAAGTTAGAATGACACAGCACAGGTCAGCCATAAGGGCTGCCCTGAACACTGGCACCAGTGAACAACCTGTGGCAAGGCATTTTGCCTTAGCCAAACACAGCCTTGCGACATTACGATATTGCATTATAGATCAGGCCCCCTTTTCATTAAGAGGTGGGGACAGGGCCAAGCAGTTGCTACAACTTGAAACCAGGTGGATTCTGATGCTGAATACACTCAGCCCGAAGGGTTTGAATGAATCCCTGGGTATGAGTAATTTCATATAAAGGCCAATGGTGGGTGAGGCTTTCTGTCTAATTTGGGATTTTAGCCCTATGTTTGTATTTTATGTTTGCAGTTGCTAGACCTTTGAGTGGGCTGCCTCCTGCAATATGTATAAGATATACTGCTCAGGGAACAGAGGTTTCCTCTGAGCAGTTATACCTGCAAGATGGGATCAGTTGTTCACCGCACACTGGGTACATTTGCATTAATCAGTCAGGTTCAGATTTAGACCTTCGGGTCACTGCGCAGGCAAGACATTTTTTTTTTGCCAGTAGTACTGTGCAAATATTGCTGCTTTTAACCAGATATTGTTTTTAACCTAATTCGCATTAGCACTTTAGCACTGTCACTTTGTATATATATAGTTTTGTATTTATTATAATGATATGTTCAGGCAATGAAAGTGTTAGCCTGTCTTACACAATGTTGTCAGATTCACGTTTGTGGTCCACGCCTTAATGTGATGTCATTATTGTTGTCAGGTGTATCCTTGCCACACTCCCCCACGCCCCCTTGTGACGTCCTGATGAGCGGGTATCCGGTCAGCTGATTGCCTCGGAGACCGGAAGCCTGGATCCCGGAAGCTGAATGGAGGCGCGGCGAGGACGGCCAGAGAGGCGCCTAGGTAAGGTATTTAAACTTTTGTTTTTGCACGTTATCACTGTGTGTGTCCTGAAGACGGGGGCCAGAGCCCCGAAACATTGATAAAGCACCCGTTTGTTTCACCACGTTATGGTCTCCTGAGTGCCGCCTTATTTCTTTTCTCCTGCATATACGGACTTTCAGCCCGGAGGGAGGGCACCGGAGCATTTTCGCACATAGCTGTTTATCCGTGAGTGCCGGACTAGTATTCTATATATATATATATATATATATATATATGTCCACAGAAAAGAGATATGTACAGGTGCGCTGGTGATTAGTTAGTCTCAGTCCACAGGTAAAAGCACAACACTGGGCTGTAGCACCGGAGTATATTCACAACGCAGCAGTTCTCCTCATATAGCTCTGACTCTTAAGAGCAAAGTATCTGGAAATAGCAAAAGAAGGAGAATGCGCTCATAGTGCAAATCAATTTAATTCATAAACCACATATATACACAGGATAGGTCAAATGAATAGCAGTGGACTAACAATTATTGGTACCATTATTGATATGTGACTGCAATATAAAGCTCGTGCTGACGTCTGGTAAGCCAACCTCCTGACAAAGTGATTACGAAATGCATTGAGGTGGGGCTTACCAAGCGATTCCTATTCCACATGAGCTGTCATCCCCGACTTCACCCAGTACAGGTGTCCTGATGGATCGGTCGCTGAAGCTGGTGCGGTGCGTGGTCCCAGATCCAGGTGCAGCGGGCTGCAGCTTTTGCCTTGTGGTTTTACTTTTCATGTGATACACAGCCCACAGAGTGGGCTATCAGGGTACGAGTCCACTGCTATTCATTTGACCTATCCTGTGTATATATGTGGTTTATGAATTAAATTGATTTGCACTATGAGCGCATTCTCCTTCTTTTGCTATTTCCAGATAAATATATATACTGTATATATATATATATATATATATATATATATACAGTTGTGCTCATAAGTTTACATACCCTAGCAGAATTTGTGATTTTCTGGCCATTTGTCAGAGAATATGAATGATAACTCACAAACTTTTCTTTCACTCATAGTTAGTGGTTGGGTGAAGCCATTTATTGTCAAACAACTGTGTTTACTCTTTTTAAATCATAATGACAACAGAAACTACCCAAATGACCCTGACAATCAGTCTATACATCTATTCCTCATGATAAGGGGATAGAACGTATATTAAGAAATTACCCTGAAGTAAATGAGTCTAAGATTAAATTTGTGTCTCAGTGTCTTAAATTTGTCTTAAAAGCCAATCACTTTACTTTTCATGAGGAATGGTACCAGCAGGTGTGTGGATCATCACCATGGGCAGTATCTGTGCACCGAGCGTGGCCAATAGCTATATGGGACAGTGGGAACAGGATATCATGAGTGGGACTGCAATGGATAAGATTGTCATGTACAAAAGGTACATAGACGATGTGCTGATCGTATGGAAAGGAAGAGATTCTGAGTGGGTTGACTTTTTAGAAGCGATTAATGTTAATAACTACAACCTATGCTTTACAGGGACATTTAATTCCATCCATTTAGAATTTTTGGATTTGGTGCTTAGTACTGAAAATTTCCCCAAAACAGGTATCATAGAAACCTTCACCCATTTTAAGAAAGTGGATAGCAACAGCTATTTGGAGTTTACAAGTTGCCACCTGCGCCAATGGAAAGAAAATATTGCCTATTCACAATATTTGAGGTTAAGAAGAAATTGTTCTGACATGGATACATTTGACGAACAGGATGAAATATATAAAAACAGGTTCGCTGAGAGAGGGTACCCTAAGGACTTAATAAAATCAGCTAAAGAGTAAGCGAAGACTAAAGATAGAGTCACTTCTTGTATATAAAAGAATAAAGGATGTAGAACATAAGAACATTTTTTGTCCATTTGTAACACAATTTAGTACAGGACATTAGGATTTATAGAAAATGGGCAAGAAAAACTGGCACATACTGTTGTTGAATCCAATTCTAGGTACAAAACTGCCTAAAAAAACATGATATAATTTCTAAAAAAGCTAAAAGTGTAAATTCTATGGCGTCTAATATTAAATTGGAAAAATACAGATAGTGACGTTAAAGGATTTTTTAACTGTGGGAGCTGTAAAGTCTGCAATAGAGCAGAAAGGGGAACTAAGACATTTATGGGGAATGTGGATCAGAAACCAAAAACTATCAAGACATTTATTAATTGCAATACTACATTCTGCATATACATGTTAACTTGCCCCTGTGGCCTTAAATACATATGCAAGACAAGGAGGCCATTAAAAATTAGAATACTAGAACATGCCAGAAACATATAAAAACGAGTGCTGAATCATAGTATATCACGTCATTTTAGTGAAAATCATGGTGCTGATTCAGATTCTTTGAGATTTATTGGGATAGAACATGCACCAAAGGATAAAAACGGGGGTGACAGGGAACAGGTACTTCTAAAACATGAGACCTTCTGGATCCTTTCTTTAGACATTTTAATTCCAAGAGGTCTCAACGAAAATGATGAAATTACACCGTTCATTGGAGAGAGGTAAAATCATCTCAATTGTGTGTATCACTTTAAATGATTTCAGTACAGGTAATTGGATCGGGCTTTATTCTATCTAAGAAGTAATACTGCTGTCTCTGTTGTTTTATACAAAACGTGTCTTTTTAGTGACGATCTAACAAAGTAAGATTTTGACAGGGTTATGTACCCTTTAAATTTTGATTACATATAGATGCTTTGGAGGTATTCAAGCATTTTTAATGTATTGTTCTGTTTGAATTTTTCAGCTACTGCTTGTTTCTTTTTAATATCTTGTTTTAACATTGGTGTGACATTGTTGCTAATATTGAAATTGTTATAAATGGAATGCTCTGATTTTGAAATCTGCTAATAGAAGGAGCATGTTTTAGTGGTGTAATTGCTCCAGGTGTCTTGATTCATTAAGCAGCATCTGTGTGAAACCAGCACTATAAATGACAGGCATCACATCCAGCAGGCCAGCCTCCTGATGAAGCTACATGCAAAACTAGTAGAGGCGTTGCCTGCTAGACGTTCCAAGCTGACCACCGGTCTGTGCCTCCTGCCTGTGTTGGTGTCCTGACGAGCCATGGCATTGTCCCGTAAGCTGCTGGCACGGTGTGAGGTCCCGGTTCCCAGTGTAGCACAGCTCTTACCAACAGGCAGAGATTGGAGCTTTCATTCTTTATACATGATATGGTGACCAGTCCACACGGGTGAGAACCTCGATATGAGTCTCATTCATTTAATGTGGATTCTATGTTACAGTAATATTATGTGTTAATGTAGAGCCTTTGTTAAAGGGATTTTACCTCTTTTAAATAAAAGTGATTTTCACTATGTGCGCCCCCTCCTTCTATTTTTGTGTTTAGAGTATCTCACTCCAGGAGTCTGGAGTTTCTACAGGAGGCGTGCAGCGGTTTTGAAAGGCTATAAACCCTGTTCTATATCCCAGAGTTTTGATGACCTTGAAGATTTGTATCGATTTTCTAAGTGGAAACTGAACATTGATCAGCGCATATGTATACCATTTTGTTGATATATATATATATATATATATATGTGAAACGAGTGAACAAACCGCGCCAATATGCGATCGCCAATCAACACTAGCAGTTAGACAAAAAAAAAAAATGATATTAGGTAAGATCAATAAATAAATAGATATATATACACCTATATATTCTCCCTTGAAGGACACTCCCTTGAATTTAATAGGGCGTCTGCTAAACCTTAAGAAAAAAGCATTGGTAAAGTGCTTTATGGGTAATGTAAATAGAACGGTGGATAAGGTGTTTCGAAGCGACCAATGATGTCACATAAAATTTGGGAGACCGTAGATATAAAAATTTTTTTTTTTTGACAATTTATTACTAAGTACACCAGTAAAAGACAGTAACACTACTAAAATCACAAATAAAAGATGTTTAAAATCTTTAGAGCAGGCTAAAAAATGCAGAGAATTTATCCCTAAAATGTTAAAAAATGGGCGACATAAACTGCATAAAATGATGGTAAAGACAAGATAAAAAAAGAACCATAAACTGCTTAACTTGAGAGGATGGGTTAAGTCTGGTAACACCCAACGCGTTTCGTCCTATCTGGACTTCATCAAGGGGTCCCTTGATGAAGTCCAGATAGGACGAAACGCGTTGGGTGTTACCAGACTTAACCCATCCTCTCAAGTTTTTAGCCTGCTCTAAAGATTTTAAACATCTTTTATTTGTGATTTTAGTAGTGTTACTGTCTTTTACTGGTGTACTTAGTAATAAATTGTCAAAATTTTTTTTTTTATATCTACGGTCTCCCAAATTTTATGTGACATCATTGGTCGCTTCGAAACACCTTATCCACAGTTCTATATATATATATATATATATATATACATATACACATACACACATTATATATATATATATATATATATATATATATATACACATACATACATACATGTTGGCGTGGTTCTGAGGATGGGGCTGTGTCCCCAAAAAACGTTTAACTTAACCACCACTGTGGTATGCTGAATACAATTTTAATGCTCTAAAAGTCTCTGAGTGCCAACTACTTTCTTGGACGGATGTGTGTGTGTGTATATATATATATATATATATATATATATAGGTGTGGTGTAAACCTAATTCTGCGCTATTCCCAAGCTCTGCCTTATGACGTACTCTCTGTTAGCTGGAGTAATGGATTGGAATATGGATACAGAATGTGTCTTAATGGAGCTAGGTAGTTTTATACTTTAAATCAGGAACTCTCTTCCAAATTTTGACCACAAGTTAATAAAAGATGCCTGATGTTCTCACAATAGAGCCAAACCCTCTATTGGGTTTGGCTCTATTGTGAGAACATCAGGCATCTTTTAAGAAACACTATTGGATAATATAATCAAGATTCATTTATTTTATAAAACTTAAGTCTGCATTTTAATTGTATTTGCAGCTGTACATTAATACAATGTTTTATGTACTACATTGTTCTATTCAATGGTAATGTGTGAATAAATCAAACATTTTTTATTAACTTGTGGTCAAAATTTGGAAGAGAGTTCCTGATTTAAAGTATAAAACTACCTAACTTCCTTAAGACACATTCAGTATATATATATATATATATATAATTTCTTTTGTGAAATAGTCCACATAAACCAGCACACCTTGATTAGTAGCAAACAATTTTTACTGAATTTTCATTTTAAAGTGCAACGTGCAAACATAAGTGCATAATGCTGTACACAGCAAATACTCAGCAGCTTAATTCATTGTGGCAGCTCCAGCTCCATATATAAAATTGGGAGGAAAAAAGAGGAGGAGTCTGTATTGTTGACGCACTGGAGGAAGAGTTGGTTTAACATAAATATAACCTTTATTAGATATATGCTGAAATAGAATATGACTAAAATTAATATCACAGACTACAGTGAAACTTTAAGGTTAAAATCACAAAGATTAACAAATATGTGAATACAAAGAATTGGAAAGAAATGAGAATAAAGAATAGAAAACGTGTCCACGTTTGTTTATTGATATATAGCACTCTTAAAGTTTCTATAAATATCCGAGTGTTTTTTTATATTAATTCACTCGTATATTAATATCTGCAACCTGTCTTAGTTTATACTCAAATCGTCCCTCTATCCTGATTATCAGTCTTTAGAGGTCGAGCCTATCGCTACTACACCAGATAACTTGCCAGACGTTTTAAAAAGTGTCAGTTATAGTGTCAATGAAATCAAATATTTATTGTCATAATTTGCCAGCTATGTATCACCAGGGCATCTAACCCTATAGATTGTAAGCTTGCAAGTAGGGCCCTCCTACCTCTATGACTGTTTAGTTTTGTTTTATCATTGTGTCCAGTTGTAAAGCACAATGGAATTTGCTGCGCTATATAAGAAATTTAATAAATAAATAAAATAAATAAGTGATATGAGATTGCCCAGTGATACAGGTCCAGAGAGGTAAGGGTACAATGTCAAGCCAGTCTCTGCACTCACTGCAGCTATAACAGATTATACACCCTACACACTTACCGATGTGTCCGGCCGATATAAACGATCTCGTTCAGTAATGAACGAGAAATCGTCCATATTGCTCAGTGTGTATGCACCAACGATGAACGATGCGCGGCCACGCGGTCGTTCATCATTGTTCTCCATCTCTTTGCAATGCAAGTCAATTTGGATGATGATCGATCATCATTCAGATCGATCATCGTCAAAATTGCAAACATCGTTGAGTGTGTAGGCCCTATTAGATAGGCTGCCAAATAAAAAGGTCTCCTCCCCCATTGATTTAACCTATCCAAGTGCCTTTATTTTGCTGCCCCCACTAAATCAGCTGCCTGATAAAGGGGGTGATTCAGACCTGATCGCTGAGCTGCTAACTTTGCTATTCCTGCGTTCAGATACTCGCCGCCCCAGGGGGGAGTATAAATTTGCCATGCAAGTGTGTGATCCCATGTGTACGCCGAGCAGCAAACATCCAGTGTGTGTAGTCTCTACGCATCCCAGGACTTACTCCTACAGTGCGATCAGAACAGGCTGAACAGTCTGAAGTCAGACTCCCTCCCTGAAAACGTTTGGAAATGCCCGGTCAGTTACCACCCACAAATGGCCTCTTCCTGTCACTCAGCTTGCACACACTCGTGCAAATGAAATTTTCACACCATCCCGTCGCTGACCGGCGATGACTGTCATTGTTGGGTGATGCGCATGCGCATTGCGGTGCATATGCATGTGCAGTTATTAACTGATCGCCCGCTGTGCTAAAACGTACAGCAACGATCAGGTCTGAATCAGGCCCAAAGTTGGGTCTTTCATGACACAACCATTACGTCTGCTGCTCTCAGACAGCGCCTGTGTGGTCGTGGAAGCCAGTCAGTGCTGATGAAATAGGGCGTGGGACACAGCGCTGCACTGTTAGGGGATGCCTGAGGTCTCGAGAGCTGCTAACCCTGTAGGTTACTCAATCCTATATGTAGTTATAAAGTAAATTAGAGGGATGGGGATTTGCGCTCGCTGTGTGTGTGTTTGTGTTTTATATATATATATATATATATATATATATAGGGGTCAACACTATGTGCCAGATTGCAAATCATATCGCACCCTCTAACTCGTCTAAAGTGACAGACATTAGAGGGGCAATATTCAAATGTACCCTGTACCCTGATATGTATATACAATGTGGATATAACATGAATAAAATGTATCACCCATCTTTATAACATACATATATGCACAGATGAAGAAAGGAGGGGCCTTGATTGGACACTATAATCACGTGACTTGAACTGGATAATGATTGGCTGTTACATCCCAATAAAGCACACATAGTACAGACAATCTGGTCCAGCTTTGAATCAGCTGTTTACACAGTGAAACATGATTACTGGACGTGGCTATCTGCTGTACTAAAAAAGTGTCTATACACGGTCGAGTTACATTATTATGACCACCTCCTACATTTGACGTTGGCAGCGCATAGCCCATGAAGTACGTCACTTGTTGTGCACTTGCTTGGTGGGTAAATCAGGTGTGCGATAGGCCTTCTGCACACATATCACCTATTGCTGTCATGCCTAAAATGGGCGATTTATCCAAGTTGCAAATAGGGCTGATTATCGGCTTTCAGGCCAAGGGTGGCAGTATTTCTGAAAAAAGGAGATTTATGGTAAGAACTTACCTTTGTTAAATCTCTTTCTGCGATATACACTGGAATCCACAGGGATAACATTGGGGTGTAGAGTTGGATCTTGATCCGAGGCACCAACAGGCTAAAAGCTTTGATTGTTCCCAGGATGCATTACGCCACCTCCTCTATAACCCCGCCTCCAGGCACTGGAGATCAGTTTTGTTAACTAGTCCAATGCAGTAGCAGGTAAAAGAGACGACAACCGTTAGTAGCCACATACACTACATTCTCATGACAGGAGAAGGTATCAGTGGCTAATGCCATACAAACCCAAAGAAGCTAAGTGCGTCAGCGTGGGCGCCCTGTGGAATCCAGTGTACCTCGCAGAAAGAGATTTAGCAAGGGTGAGTTCTTACCATAAATCTCCTTTTCTGCAGCGGGGTACACTGGTATTCCACAGGGATAACATCGGGGATGTCCTAAAGCAGTTCCTCATGGGAGGAGAAGCACTGTAGTGGGCACAAGAACCCGGCGTCCAAAGGAGGCATCCTGGGAGGCGGAAGTATCGAAGGCATAAAACCTTATGCACATGTTCACTGAGGACCATGCAGCTGCCTTGCACAATTGTTCAAGGGTCGCACCACGGCGGGCTGCCTAATAAGGTCTAACAGATCGAGTAGAATGGGCTTTGATGGTAGCAGGAGCTGGAAGGCCAGCCTGTACATAAGCATGTGCAATCACCATTCTAATCCATCTGGCTAAGGTTTGCTTATTAGCAGGCCAGCCACGTTTGTGAAAACCAAAAAGGACAAAGAGAGAATCAGATCTCCTAAGCGAAGCTGTACTCTTCACATAAATACGGAGAGCCCGTACCACATCCAAAGACCGCTCTTTGGAGGATAAATCTAGAGAGAGGTAAAGGCCGGAACCACAATCTCTTGGTTAAGGTGGAAAGACGACACCACCTCAGGCAGATAACCGTGACGAGTTCTAAAAACTGCCTGGTCACGGTGAAAAATCAGAAAGTGTGACCGACAGGTCAAGGCACCCAAATCTGAAACCCGTCTAGCAGAGGCAATAGCCAGCAGAAAAAGACTTTAAGTGTAAGCCATTTAAGGTCCACAGACTCAAGAGGTTCAAACGGAAACTCTTGTTAGACCTCCAGAACAACCGACAAATCCCAAGGAGCAACAGGTGGGACATAGGGAGGTTGAATCCATAAAACGTCCTGAGTGAATATATGAACATCAGGCAGAGTAGCAATCTTTCTCTGAAACCATATCGACAAGGCAGAAATATGAACCTTGAGGAAGGCCAGATGAAGGCCTAAGTCCAGGCCCTGTTGCAAGAAAGCCAAAATGACCGCCTCAGAAAACCTTTGGCCCTCAGTACTGAAGCTTTAAGAGCCACGCCGTCAAAGCCAGCTGGGTCAAATCCTGGTAGACATAAGGGCCCTGAAAGAGGAGGTCTGGGCGCTGTGGAAGTAGAAGAGGATGCTCTATTGAGAGACCCTGCAGGTCTGAGAACCAATGCCATTTGGGCCACGCTGGAGCGATTAGAATTAGTTTTCCTCCTTGCTTGGCTTTCTTATTACCCTGTGCAGAAGTGACACCGGAGGGAACACGTACGGCAGCCGAAAGTTCCATGGAATTGCCAGTGCAACCACGAACGCTGCTTGAGGATCCCTCGTCCTTGCTCCGTAGACCAGAACCTTGTGATTGTGTCGAGACGCCATCAGGTCTACATCTGGTAGGCCCCACTTGTCCACTAGGAGTTGAAAGACTTCCGGATGAAGGCTCCATTCTCTGGTGTGTACGTCCTGATGACTGAGGAAGTCTGCTCTCCAGTTTAGGACTCCCGGAATGAACACTGCCGATATGGTTGGGAGATGGTGTTACGCCCAATGAAGGATCTTTGACACTACCATCATTGCCATGTGGCTTCGAGTGCTGCCCTGATGATTTATGTACGCCACAATGGTGGCATTGTCTGACTGTTCTTGAACAGGCCTGTTCTATACTAGAGGCAGGGCTAGTGTCAACGCATTGAACACTGCCCACAATTCCAGAATGTTTATCAGGAGGAGAGACTCCTCCCTGGTCCACCAACCCCGAAGAGAGTGTTGCTCCAACACCATGCCCCAACCCCACAGACTGGCATCTGTCGTTAGAAGGACCCAGTTGTAGATCCAGAAGGGACTACACCTGCTCAGTTGTTGGTCCTGTAGCCACCAGGTCAGTGACAGGCGGATCTCCGGAGTCAAGGAGATCATGTGAGTCCTGATCCAGTGAGACAGACCATCCCATTTGGAAAGGAGTAACCTTTGTAGAGGGCGGGAGTAAAATTGAGCGTACTCCACCATGTCGAAGGCCGACACCATGAGACCTAGTACTTGCATCGCCGAGTGTATCAACACACGTGGGCGGGATAGGAAGCATCTTATCTTGTCCTGAAGTTTCAGGACCTTCTCCGGAGACAAAAACAACCGCTGGTTATGGGTGTCCAATAGTGCTCCGAGGTGCACCATGCTCTGAGCAGGGACCAGGGAAGATTTCTTCCAGTTGATGAGCCACCCATAGGCTTGCAGGAATTGGACTGTCAATTCCAGATGACGAAGGAGAACCTCTGGAGAGTACGCCAGGATCAACAAGTCGTCCAGATACGGCTGGATCCTGATACCCTGACGGCGAAGCAGAGCCGTCATGACCGCCATAACCTTGGTGAAAATTCTTGGAGCCGTGGTCAGACCAAAAGGTAAGGCCTGGAATTGAAAATGTAGGTTGCCAATAGCAAACCACAGGTATTGCTGATGCAACACTGCAATAGGTATATGCAGGTAAGCATCCTGTATATCCAGGGATACCATATAGTCCTTGAGCTCCAAAGCCAGAACAATAGAGCAAAGCATTTCCATACGAAATTTGAAAACTTCCACAAATTTGTTCAAAGACTTGAGGTTGAGAATAGGCCAGGAGTCAGAGGCATGGCACTATCACTCCCATGTCCAGGAGCGATTGCACCACCAGATGGAGAGTTTTTTCTTTTACCTGATCCGAAGGGATATTTGTTGAGCAAAACTGGCGAGCGGGACGTTTCTTGAAAGAGATGGTGTATCCATGAAAGACAACTTCCATCACCCAGGCATCGTAAGTGATCTGTAACCATACCTTGGCAAACTGTAGAAGTCAATCTCCCACCCTGGGATCCCTCAGGGGGAGGCCCATCCCGTCATGCAGCAGGCTTGTCTGTTTTGGAAGCAGGCTGACGGGCAGGCCAGGCACATTTAGGTTTGGGCTTAGTGGATTTGGAAGCGCGAGCCTGTTTCGGGTATGCCTGTCCCTTTGCTTTACCTGGTGGTCGAAAGGAATGAAAGGAAGTACTCTTAGCCTTTGGAGCCGAAGGAGTAGTAATAGGCAGGCATGCAGTCATAGCTGATGCTAAGTCAGCAACAATCTTGTTGAGATCTTCCCAAAAAAGTATGTTTCCCTTAAAAGGGATAATCTCCAAGGTCTTTTTAGAGTCCAGATCGACAGACCAGGGCCAGTATTTACTAAGAATCCGAGTTTGTCCAATTTGTGTTTTTTTTTTAAGTCCCAATCCGGGAATTCACTAAGCACAAATCTCGGCAGTGTTTGGACTATTCGTAATGGTTTGAATGACAACGTTCACAAATACGAATGAATAGACCATCGGTCAAACGCGGCTGTTATTACATAGAATACGGGAATTCACTATTCATTCGTATTTTGGTGTTAGTCTCTGAGTGCTCAAATGCGGTCGTATTTTTTTGCGATTCGTTAAAAAAAGCGGCAAAAAAATAGACCTGCTTTTTTCAGTCGTGTTTACATGTATTGCAAATAAAAAATCACTCACACCAGAATAAGGATGCCTATAAAAGGATGTTAGGCCCATTTCAATACACCTACACTCAGAAATAGCAGCAGGACTGTGGGCCAGTGATCTTTTGTGTGCTGTGGGATTCCTCAGACTCAGACATCAGCCTGTAAGTAACCAGGGCCAAGAAACTGAACATGGTCAGCAGGTTGTACAGGTTCCGCGGAGGCTGCGCAGGCCTCGTTTTTTTTAGGGGGCGTTTAAACTTGAACGCATTGTCCGATGATAAGGTCATACAGATGTTCCTTCTAAATCGTAACAACATTTTTCGTCTGTATGACCTTGTCAAACTGGGCCTAGACCCTGAGACAGCATGCTCTCGCTCTGTCTCAGGCCTGCACAAACTCCTGGCTGTGTTGCACTTTCTGGCTACTGGCAGCTTTCAGGCTGTGTCTGGGGATGTCACAGCCCTCATTTTCCAGAATCTTAACACAGGTAATGTATACCTAACTACCTCTTCTGTTTTGTGTTTGTTTTAATTTCTCGGTGGCCAGTTCTGTCCTAAAATCTCATGTTTATTGTTATTTAAAATATACACACAGGTGTTGGCTGTTTTGCAGCCCCACATCGAGGCCTCAATCTGCTTCCCTACCCAGGAGTCTCAGTGGCATGCCGTCAGGGTAGATTTTTATGAGCTGGCTGGTATGCCCAATGTGCTTGGAGCCATAGATTGCACACACATTCAGCTGAGACCACCTAGGGGCACGCAGCACATATATACAAACCGCCATTTCGAACACTCCACAAATGTGCAGGTGGTTTGTGATGCAAATCTCAAAATAATGAGTGTTGTTGCTGGTTACCCTGGGGGCTGCCATGACTCCTTCATCCTCAGTCAGTCATCCCTCTTTGATAAGTTTGAGGATAGACAAATGCCAGATGGATGGCTGCTGGGTATGTAATTTGATATGTGTAGGCCTGCGTATACTTTGTCCAAATACAGGTGCAGATTTATTAACCTATAGAAGGCATAAGGAAGTGAGAAACCAGTGATCTGTGCAAGGTGATAAAGGCACCAGCCAATCAGCTCCAATATGTAAATGAACATTTAGGAACAGATTGTCTGCTGCCTTTATTACCTTGCACATATCACTGGTTTTTCACTTCCTTATGCCTTCTACAGGTTAATACATCTGCCCCACAGTGTGTTACTTATGTGTCGCTGTATCTTAACATGAATCACGTTACTATATCTGTCTTTTAGGTGATGGAGGATATGGCTGTTTCTCTTGGCTTCTAACTCCATTGTCCCGACCTGATACCCCTGCTGAACACAATTACAATCATGCACATAAGTCCACGCGGAATGTGATAGAAAGATGTTTTGGTGTGCTGAAATCTAGGTTTCGGTGTCTGGATAAGTCTGGTGGCCTTTTGTTGTATAGTCCCTCCAAGGTGACTCAAATTGTGTTCTGCTGCTGCTTTCTTCATAACATGTGTTTGCAACAACATCTGCCACATGTTGAGGAGGAGGAGGAAGAAAGCAGCCAGCAAGCAGAGGAATTAGAGACATCTGGTGATACTTGGAGTACAGATGTAGGGAGGCAGGTTAGGCAAGAGATCATCAATCGCTATTTCTAAGGTAAGCTTGGTTTGCTTATTTCATTTGTTGTGTAATCATAAATAGATGTTTTGCCTTTTTCCCCCAAAACCATTACTCAGAATGTGTCTGTCTCCTTGATACATACAAACATACCCACGCTTTATGAAAAACAAATGTCGCATGTGTATTGTGTGTATTTTTATTCTCAAAACAACAGATTATGAGTGGCATCCATTAAGTCTGGATAAGTGATCGTAAACCTGCAGTGCTAATTTCTTACAAGCCCACATAATCCATTTAGTATTTCACTTTATCTTTGTGTGTAACGTCCTAATGCACAGGTTCACAAACTCGGTCTTCAGGACCACACACAGTGCATGTTTTTCACGTAACCCAGTAGAAGCACAAGTGTATGAATTACTCACAGACATATGTTAAAAGGTTCACAGGTGGATCTAATTATGTCACTTGTGATTCTGTGAGGAGACCTGCAAAACATGCACTGTGTGGGTTCCTGGGGGCCGAGTTTGAGAACCTGTGTTCCCAAAAAACACTCCTCAACATATAATATGTTAGCCTTGAGGAATACATGTGTCCCTATGTGTGATGCACCATCATATTTAAGACACACAAACTTACTGTAATCAGGAATAATTTATTTCCTAATGTTTGATGCTGTAAACTTGATGATGTGTAAGTAAATACACAGTTTGCCACACATATACATTATTATACACATTCTTTGATTTATGTTGTAAAAGTACATATTTGTTTGTTTCAGCATCATGTGTAAAAACATTCTTACTAATTTTTAACACACACAAACATGTCCCAACAATACTGACATTCATTTTGACAATGTTTTTAAAACAAAACAAAGCCAACATATTACAAGCTTTTTACGCAACTCAATTGTGTTCTTCTTGTAATGTTGTTTAGAGAAGAAAGCTAAAATATGTATCAATAACATTGTAATTTTGATTGTCTGCAGGAAAAGAGAATGATTGGAATCTAGAAAGAGTAATGATTAGAAAAAAATCAAGTGGTCAGTTTACTTCCTGCTAACATGTATGTGTGGCTCCATCAACATTTCCCTCCTCCAATACCAAAAAAAAAATGGTAAAGAATAAATGTGCGTACAAATTTTATGTTTTTGTTTGTACCACTTATAATTAATGATGTTGAAAAAAGTGTCAAGGAGCTAAGTGTTATATATTTTTAGCCAAAAATACACTTACTAACTATTTTGAGTTACTTATCACAAATGTCTAACTTGTATTTTTTTCACGTTTTTTTTTGGTGGCTGCTTGTCCTGCCCTTTGCCTTTAGCACTGTCATGTTGTCGTGCTCTGGTGGAGCATCTTGGTGGTGATGAGACTGGCGTGATATTTGGAGTAGTCGTACCAGAACTGCTGCTTGTTTGCTGTTGGTGCATGCATCTGAGTGTTTCATTCAGGTTAGTGAGGGTGGCATTGAGTTCATGTGTAGCAGCGTTTTGATTGTCTACTATTCGGAATAAACTTTCATTAATCTTTTGATTGTTTTGAAAAATGCTCATATAACTTTGCTGTTGTCTGTGCTGTTCTTCCATTATGCGCTGTAAGTTGCCCATGACCTGTGTAATGTCTGTACGCATGAGTTCCATGGTATTGCCTATTCTGGTTATTTGTTCATTTTGTCTACTCAGATTTCTTGATATTCTTCTGAGGTGAGATGGTAGGCTTGCAAACATTTGTGTCTGCTTACGCAGGCAATCTTCGATAGTGGCCTGCTGTCTAGTCCAAATGGACCAAAACACCTGATCAGGGCCTTGTGTTCCTGGTGTTGTTGGGCTGTGTTGTGGTGGTGGTGTGCTTTGCTGTGGTGGTGTACTCACAGGTGCTGGGGGGCTCATTCCTTGCATTAATGGCTGCATTTCTAAGATGTTTGTCTCCTCCATGTCACTGTGTTGCTGTTGTTGCGGAGGATGCTGTTCCCAGGACTAGAAGCTGAAATGTTAAACAAATCTCCGTTAGCTATCCATATGTTTGAGAAATGTAAACAAATCACTATACATGGAACACATGTCATTCACTGTTGCTTACAACTATTCTGCCTAGCAACATCATCACTCATAGCTTTTATACATACATATGCCTGTTTGTGGCAAATGTGTCTGGTTACTTGATTGTGAAAGCAAACACTTTAGTTTTATTGTAGCTCACACATACTCCACCATAAAACCACATTGGAATACATAATGTGTTACCTTATAGCTTTGTTCAAACAAACATAGTAATGTTTTTATATGTATTTTGCAATGTTACCTCAAACACACATGTGAAATTTGGAAAAACAACCTTACTTTTTGCAATAAAACCAACATGCTTTTTTGTTGCAGCATCTTACACACAATGTCATACTGTATGGCTCAAGTGGACATACATATCTTTACTGGATGTGGACAAGGACATTTAGCTTGGATTCCATTTCAGTTTTTACTTACTGTGGTAAGTATTTAAGTTTTTGATGTGTTTTGACTTAATGCGGTTATGAAATATTTTGATTACGTTCAGAAATTTTTCAAATTTTTTTCAGTTTGATACTCACAATCAAGATGAGTGGAGTGTGTGTCCAAAATTTGGAGTGGGGGGACAGAACATACGGACGATAATCTTCGTGGCGGGGTAGCCTGCTGTGTTTGGGCCGGGACATACGACCTTGCTTTCTTTTCGGCCACAGGTTTTTTGTGGTGATGTCTTACAGAAGTGCCACTTCTGCTGCTCCATACTTCTTTTGATGGACCTTTTAATGAAAGTGCAATTTTGTTATGGCCATTCCTTTACAAGCTTACCCTATACTACAATGGACACTTTACCTGCTTCCGCAGCGTCATCATCATCATCAAATGTGATAGGAGTTACTGGCCGACGAGTAGTACTGCTTTTTTCTAACACTGTATAAAATAATTTTTTTTTTTAATCATGCTATTGTGTATACATACACCTATTATGCTTATAAACATTTATTCTTTTAGAAATGCTTGGTTTTTATTTATAAAAAACATAAGGACCGGAAATACAAAAATAAAAAACAAAAAACTAAAAACATTGACCAAAACACATATGCACTATGGCAACATCAACACAGGAAAACATGTACAGGACACTGACATAGGCCACAAGTTAAAGAAAAAAAACCCCACACATCTTCATTTTGTATTGAAAGGATAAATATTACAGATGCAATATATAAATTGCTCTGTGATGTGGCACTCCAAAGACATATTACCACTATATGAGCCAAAACAAAATGTAGCAATTTAAAAAAAAATTACACTGCAGTGTGGTGTCACGGTACAAATACAAGCAAAAAACAAAACAAAAAAATAGTGTTATTTTAATTAAATAATTAACATTATCTAATAATGACATTACACATGTAAGTGGTTAACAAACCTCTTTCCAGTACTCCAGCCTCTAACATGACAACCACTGTTTTTAAAACATTGCACATGGATCACTTAAATATAAAACATATTCACAATTTTAAATTAAAAAACAGCCAAAAGGAAAACATTATTGCAGGACAATTCAGAGACACACCAAGTCCAAACTACACATGCAAAATATCTGTCAGAAAAACACATGACATACAATAAAGTAAGATGTTACATTGGCTTTTGTATAAAACATTAACCAAAACAATGTATTTGCTGACACACACTTGAAGATGGGAGTAATATGCAACGTCACATGACACACATTTAAAAAAACAAAACAAAAACCATAGAATGTAAATGCAAATACACATGCTCACCATTCTTCCTGGGCCTATCTGAATCCCGGACATGGGTTGCAGAGACAACTTCTGGAGGGATTACACTCCGCATGAGCTCCTCATACTCCAGATAACTTGCAATATAGGGATGCCCACCACCGGTTTTCCGAGCCGACTTGGAATCCTTGGCCACGTCGCTTTATGTCATAGTACAGTTTGCGGCACGTGTCCTCCATCCGCTTGACCACCCCCTCACTATTGACAGCAGCAACAACTTTCGCCCACAACACCGTCTTCCTCCGTGTTGGCACCTTGGCGGACTCAGGGCCAAATAGCTGCCTCTGATACTTCATCAGCTCACGCACCAATGCCACATTTTCAGCAAAACTAAACTTTACATTCCGCCCAGTCTTAGTAGTGGTGCGTGGCTGCGGAGCACTCTGACTGTCACTATCACTTGAGGCTGCTGCAGCAACCTCACCCACCTCCTCTACCTCACTAACCTCACTAACACTCACCTCCTCCACCTGACCAACCTCCTCCCCCTCACTCACACCCTCCACCTCACCCACCTCTGAGTCACACATAATTGTGTGTCTAAACAGTTAACACAGGAAAAAAAAAAGACAAACAACACACTCCTCCACTACCACTACACAACTCACACACACACACACACACACACACACACGCACACACACACACACACACACACACACACACACACACAAACACTGACAAGGGACTATAAAGAAAAATAACTTGGACTAAAAATTAGACAAAACCACAAAATACAAGACAACAAGAATGACAAGACGACTTTCAAACACAATACCACACTCAGAAATCGCTACCAACACTCCTCACCAAACCACAAATTCACCTACCTCCACAGCACAACCTCCCTCCTCCTCACCACTAACTAAACCCACGAGGTGCGGACGGTTTGGGGCGTATTTATATGGTTGCGCACAGACACTCCTACCATCTGAAACACAACCAATCACGAACGGGGATGAAAATCGAAACTGAAAGTGAAAATGCGGCCACGGGAAAAAAAAAACCCTGCCGCGTTTAACTTAGGAAAAAAAACAGCAAATACAACAAAAACACGTACGCAAACGACAATGACGGCCGTAAATGTGGCAAAAAAAAACGACTGCCATCGACATCGTAAAACACGACAACCATAAAGTCGACTGCTTCGTAACTTTGCGTATATGGATTCAAGAAGTTGCATGAAAATGCACCCGATACAAAACGAGTTTAAACACTACACAAACCGACTCAAACACGAATATTAGTAAATATTGCCCCAGGACTGCAACCAGAGAATCCTGCGAGCCAGAATGGACGTAGTAGACGCTTTGGCTACCAGGACACCTGCATCAGATGCCGCCTCCTGAATATAATGAGAGAAGGGAAAAAAGAAGAAAAGGATCTGTCTTTGGTGCACAAGAATTTAAAATATAACTTTTAATTGTTTAATTAAAAATACATGACACGTTATACTTTGGCGTGTCTAACTGATTAACCAGTATGCAAAATATTAAAAACACAATTAACAAATATGTGAGAATGTTACAACACTGTGAACTACAGACATAGGAAAAAGTGTAATAAACACAGATTTGTTAAAAAACCGAGCGTCTGTTTTGTGTCTGTCCTATTTAATCACTGTCTTAATATAAGTCAATCTTGCTCTATATTTGTTTTCAATTTATATTATATATTGA
The DNA here is from genome assembly GCF_028390025.1 of Pseudophryne corroboree. Classification (NCBI taxonomy): domain Eukaryota; kingdom Metazoa; phylum Chordata; class Amphibia; order Anura; family Myobatrachidae; genus Pseudophryne; species Pseudophryne corroboree. The sequence goes on along the minus strand of NC_086445.1, from coordinate 817,640,537 downwards.
CACAATTGTATTAGAGCTGTTACTTTAGTGCTTCTATAAAAGCCTTTGGCATATTGCCCAGACTCCTTATAATGAGAGGCTGTAATAATATATGAAAGACACCGTCTAGCATTATCAGGAAAATTAGACGGTAGCAGAGGAGTAACTAGGGTTTTTGCAGCCCAGGGCAAGATTACGAATGCCCCCCCAAAGAAAAAAGGCTAAAAAGTAACAGTGTGCGCATGCAGAAGGTGCGTGCTGAAAAAATGGACATGGTAACATTCCCGAAGGGGCGTGGCTACTGAAAATGGGGCATGAAAACACATTCACCTGTGCCAGTTAGAACACGTTATACACATTGTGCCAGGTAAAGTACGTTATACACATTGCACAAGGTAGAGCATGTTACACACATTGCACCAGGTAGAGCACGTTACATACATTGCACCAGGTAAAGCACGTTACACACATTGCACCAGGTAGAGCATGTTATACACATTGCACCAGGTGGAGCACATTATAGCCATTGCACCAGTTAGAACAAGTTAGAACATTGCACCAGGTAGAGCACGTTATACACATTCACCTGCGCCAGTTAGAACACGTTATACACATTGCACCAGTTAGTGTTCTATACACATTGTGCCAGGTAGAGCATGTTATACACGTTTTATATGGTAGCAGGGAGTAGGGACAGAGAGAGGCAGCAGGGAGTACGGACAGAGGCAGCATGGACAGACGCAGCAGGGAGAAGGGACAGAAGCAGCATGGAGTAGGGACAGAGGCAGCAGGGAGTAGGGACATAAGCAGCATGGAGAAGGGACAGAGGCAGCAGGGAGTAGGGACAGAGGAAGCATGGAGTAGGGACAGAGGCAGCATGCAGTAGGGACAGAGGCAGCATGGAGTAGGAACAGAGGCAGCATGGAGTAGGGACAGAGGCAGCATGGAGTAGGGACAGAGGCAGCATGGAGTAGGGACAGAAGCAGCACGGTGTAGGGACAGAAGCAGCACGGTGTAGGGACAGAAGCAGCACGGTGTAGGGACAGAGGCAGCAGGGAGTAGGGACAGAGGCAGCAGGGAGTAGGGACAGAGGCAGCAGGGAGTAGGGACAGAAGCAGCATGGTGTAGGGACAGAAGCAGCATGGTGTAGGGACAGAAGCAGCATGGTGTAGGGACAGAGGCAGCAGGGAGTAGGGACAGAGGCAGCAGGGAGTAGGGACAGAGGCAGCATGGAGTAGGGACAGAGGCAGCATGGAGTAGGGACAGAGGCAGCAGGGAGTAGGGACAGAGGCAGCATGGTGTAGGGACAGAGGCAGCAGGGAGTAGGGACAGAGGCAGCAGGGAGTAGGGACAGAGGCAGCATGGAGTAGGGACAGAGGCAGCATGGTGTAGGGACAGAGGCAGCATGGTGTAGGGACAGAGGCAGCACGGAGTAAGGACAGAGGCAGTATGGAGTAGGGACAGAGGCAGCATGGAGTAGGGACAGAGGCAGCAGGGAGTAAGGACAGAGGCAGTATGGAGTATGGGACAGAGGCAGCATGGAGTAGGGACAGAGGCAGCATGGAGTAGGGACAGAGGCAGCATGGAGTAGGGACAGAAGCAGCATGGAGTAGGGACAGAAGCAGCATGGAGTAGGGACAGAAGCAACATGGAGTAAGGACAGAGGCAGCAGGGAGCAGGGACAGAGATGCAGGAGAGAGTGCAGCCTGAAACCCCCATTGGGAAGCACCACCATACCAGCACCCTCCATGGACCAGGCCCTCACTGCGTACTTGTAAGAAGAGCTCCAGCGGCCGCCTGGGTGGGGAGGGAGAAGAGGAGAATCAGCGGGGAGAGCGGCATCATCCAGCCTGGGGGACAGAGACCGAACTGCTCTGAGGTCAGTAGCGGAGTCGGGCAGGATGGTGTCCAGTGGGCTGCCAGGGAGCAGCGGCTGACACACGCTACTTGCAGCCGTTATTCATGGGGGGGTGCATGAGGAGCAGAGGATGAGGGAAGGGCAGGAGATCATACTCTTCATGGTCTCCGCTCCTTTCAAGTTCCTCCCTCTGTAGTTGGCAGCAGCACAATGACGGCGGGGGTGGGCAGCGGGCTAGGTAACTAACGGCGGCTGAGCAGGTACGATGCCCTGGCCGGCAGCGCCCCCTTCTGCTATACCTCCCACGGCACCCAGGGCACTTGCCCTGCTCGATCACCCTTAGTTACGCCTCTAGAAGGTAGTTCCGCTTCAGCTTCCTGAACCCAGGCTTATATAGCTTTAGCAGCCCAAGAGGCCGCAATAGTAGGCCTATGCACAGATCCAGCAAGAGTGTAAATAGACTTCAAGCAACCCTCCACACGCTTATCTGTCGATTCCTTCAGAGAGGTGACGGTAGTGACAGGCAGAGCAGATGACACCACCAGACGCGCAACTTGCGAGTCCACCAGCGGTGGTGTTTCTCAATTTTTGCTTAACTCTGCAGCGAGGGGATAATGAGCTAGCATCCTTTAAGACAGGGAAAATTTCTTTCCTGGAGGTTTTTCGTCATCATCAATTTGAAGAATCAGCCTGATAGCCTCAAAGAGGTAAGGAACATTCACTTGTGTCATAGATTCTCCATCAGAAGCATCTGCATCAGTGTCTGAGGGGTCAGTGTCTGCGCCATCTTCATCGGATGAAGTATCCGAAACATGTGTGGATTGTGAGGAAGTAATGGCCCGCTTAGATGACCCCTTGGCTTAGGCGGGTGAGGGTTAGGATTTTACTTAGCCAAAGACTGATTTAATTGCTGTAACTGAGAGGACAGAGTATCTGCCCATGGCAGATTAACTGCAGGGACAATATGTGGCTGTAATGGCACAGGAGGTCCCATAGGGGGCGCAAATCTAGTTACTAGTGTAGTCAGTAAATTAGAGAAAGTAGCCCACAGCGGGTGTTGATTTGCCCCCGTTGCTGCAGACTGATTGAGGGGTATAAAACCCACAGTACCTGAACCCTCAGCTGCAATATTTTCCTCAGGGAAATCCATGGCATTAGCAATGCATGGTGCAGGGTCAGCCATGGAACTATCACCCTGTTTAGCTGACATTATATGGAAGCGTAACCATAGGGCGTAACAGTACAATGTAAGCAGACAAAATACCTGACACAGATCCCCTGTATAGTGTGACTGCAAGCAGGGCACACACAGAGGATTTAAGAGGTATATGGTGACTGTAATACACAGAGAAAAATACCAAAGTAGTATATCCTCTGAAACACTATATTATATGAGAACTCTGACGCATTTAGCCCCCGTCAGGGTACAGAATATAGAGATAACAATATGTGTGAGATACACGGAATAGAGATCACACAGCAGCTATTGGCACACACACAGTCACATGTACAATGCAGAAATTATTACAAACAACAATAAAACTGCACTGGACTAGCAATACTAAGTAACTGCACTACTATGTAAAGCTATTTAGATATATAGATATAACAATGCACAGTAAAGACTGGATGTATATCCCAGGGTACTTGTACTAAATATCCCTGAATGTATGCACTTGTTCTTAACTAACACTGTCTAAACGACATGTAGAATACTTAAGTGTCCTGTAAATGCACAGCGCTGATGATGCAGGCGGCTTTACAGAAGAGACATTGCCCAGCAGTCCTAGAGTCAGCTCAGCATGTGTGTAATGGCACCCAAACGCTGACAGGGAGTGAGGGAGACAGAGAGATGCAGCGCCAGGGCAGGAAATTAGCAGTAAATGGTGCCTGGGGCTGGGGAAGAGCTACAGGTCAGAGCCTTATCCCCTCGCTGGACTTCCCCACCAGGTACTGCGGGCCTTAGTAAAATGGATCTTTAGGGAATCCAACCTGCGCCCTTGCCCTGGTGGTCTAGTGGGGTCCCTGTACGGCCACATTGTCCACGACATTGCGCACAGTCTGTCTCCTAAAGACCGCACCCTATCGCGATTTCCAGCGTGGTCTCTTACCTCCTCCCTTGATGTGGCCACGTGATCCTGGAGTGCAGCGGCAAGTGTGTGTGCCCTAAAGAAAGCCGGAGCCCTCCGCTGTAAGTACCTGGCAACCAGGGCGCAGGAGTATACAGCGCCGCCAGGGGAGATGAGGGAGCCGCAGCATGATATGTCAGAATGACATATAGCACTTGTAAGTGCCTATGCTGCAGCCCTTGAAGTCTTCTGTCTTCTGTAAAAGCTCTTTTCATGGCTGCCCTCCCTGTTAGCTGCCTGCACTGAAGGCACCAACTTACAAACCGAGCTCCAGTGCCTGGAGGCGGGGTTATAGAGGAGGCGCTATACATCCTGGGAATAGTCAGAGCTTTAGCCTGTTGGTTCCTTGGATCTAGATCCAACTCTACACCCCGATGTTATTCCTTGTGGAATCCAGTGTACCCCACTGCAGAAAACAGGATTTAATACCCACCGGTAATGGCCATTATCATGTGAGTCCTTGCTGGTTAATCATAGACCCAGACTGGAGTAATGGAGGTGTTGGGTGTGGTGCCCCTGGACTGGCTGAGCTAAATGGCTTTAGAGTGGCATACCTTTTAGAGATAAGCGCCGGAAATTTTTCGGGTTTTGTGTTTTGGTTTTGTGTTCGGTTCCGCGGCCGTGTTTTGGGTTCGACCGCGTTTTGGCAAAACCTCACCGAATTTTTTTTGTCGGATTCGGGTGTGTTTTGGATTCGGGTGTTTTTTTCAAAAAACCCTAAAAAACAGCTTAAATCATAGAATTTGGGGGTCATTTTGATCCCAAAGTATTATTAACCTCAAAAACCATAATTTACACTCATTTTCAGTCTATTCTGAATACCTCACACCTCACAATATTATTTTTAGTCCTAAAATTTGCACCGAGGTCGCTGTGTGAGTAAGATAAGCGACCCTAGTGGCCGACACAAACACCGGGCCCATCTAGGAGTGGCACTGCAGTGTCACGCAGGATGTCCCTTCCAAAAAACCCTCCCCAAACAGCACATGACGCAAAGAAAAAAAGAGGCGCAATGAGGTAGCTGTGTGAGTAAGATAAGCGACCCTAGTGGCCGACACAAACACCGGGCCCATCTAGGAGTGGCACTGCAGTGTCACGCAGGATGGCCCTTCCAAAAAACCCTCCCCAAACAGCACATGACGCAAAGAAAAAAAGAGGCGCACTGAGGTAGCTGACTGTGTGAGTAAGATAAGCGACCCTAGTGGCCGACACAAACACCGGGCCCATCTAGGAGTGGCACTGCAGTGTCACGCAGGATGGCCCTTCCAAAAAACCCTCCCCAAACAGCACATGACGCAAAGAAAAAAAGAGGCGCAATGAGGTAGCTGACTGTGTGAGTAAGATAAGCAACCTTAGTGGCCGACACAAACACCGGGCCCATCTAGGAGTGGCACTGCAGTGTCACGCAGGATGTCCCTTCCAAAAAACCCTCCCCAAACAGCACATGACGCAAAGAAAAAAAGAGGCGCAATGAGGCAGCTGACTGTGTGAGTAAGATAAGCGACCCTAGTGGCCGACACAAACACCGGGCCCATCTAGGAGTGTAACTGCAGTGTCACGCAGGATGGCCCTTCCAAAAAACCCTCCCCAAACAGCACATGACGCAAAGAAAAAGAAAAGAAAAAAGAGGTGCAAGATGGAATTGTCCTTGGGCCCTCCCACCAACCCTTATGTTGTATAAACAGGACATGCACACTTTAACCAACCCATCATTTCAGTGACAGGGTCTGCCACACGACTGTGACTGATATGACGGGTTGGTTTGGACCCCCCCCAAAAAAGAAGCAATTAATCTCTCCTTGCACAAACTGGCTCTACAGAGGCAAGATGTCCACCTCATCATCATCCTCCGATATATCACCGTGTACATCCCCCTCCTCACAGATTATCAATTCGTCCCCACTGGAATCCACCATCTCAGCTCCCTGTGTACTTTGTGGAGGCAATTGCTGCTGGTCAATGTCTCCGCGGAGGAATTGATTATAATTCATTTTAATGAACATCATCTTCTCCACATTTTCTGGATGTAACCTCGTACGCCGATTGCTGACAAGGTGAGCGGCGGCACTAAACACTCTTTCGGAGTACACACTTGTGGGAGGGCAACTTAGGTAGAATAAAGCCAGTTTGTGCAAGGGCCTCCAAATTGCCTCTTTTTCCTGCCAGTATAAGTACGGACTGTGTGACGTGCCTACTTGGATGCGGTCACTCATATAATCCTCCACCATTCTTTCAATGTTGAGAGAATCATATGCAGTGACAGTAGACGACATGTCCGTAATCGTTGTCAGGTCCTTCAGTCCGGACCAGATGTCAGCATCAGCAGTCGCTCCAGACTGCCCTGCATCACCGCCAGCGGGTGGGCTCGGAATTCTGAGCCTTATTCCTCGCACCCCCAGTTGCGGGAGAATGTGAAGGAGGAGATGTTGACAGGTCGCGTTCCGCTTGACTTGACAATTTTCTCACCAGCAGGTCTTTCAACCCCAGCAGACTTGTGTCTGCCGGACAGAGAGATCCAAGGTAGGTTTTAAATCTAGGATCGAGCACGGTGGCCAAAATGTAGTGCTCTGATTTCAACAGATTGACCACCCGTGAATCCTTGTTAAGCGAATTAAGGGCTCCATCCACAAGTCCCACATGCCTAGCGGAATCGCTCCGTGTTAGCTCCTCCTTCAATGTCTCCAGCTTCTTCTGCAAAAGCCTGATGAGGGGAATGACCTGACTCAGGCTGGCAGTGTCTGAACTGACTTCACGTGTGGCAAGTTCAAAGGGCATCAGAACCTTGCACAACGTTGAAATCATTCTCCACTGCACTTGAGACAGGTGCATTCCACCTCCTATATCGTGCTCAATTGTATAGGCTTGATTGGCCTTTTGCTGCTCCTCCAACCTCTGAAGCATATAGAGGGTTGAATTCCACCTCGTTACCACTTCTTGCTTCAGATGATGGCAGGGCAGGTTCAGTAGTTTTTGGTGGTGCTCCAGTCTTCTGTACGTGGTGCCTGTACGCCGAAAGTGTCCCGCAATTCTTCTGGCCACCGACAGCATCTCTTGCACGCCCTTGTCGTTTTTTAAAAAATTCTGCACCACCAAATTCAAGGTATGTGCAAAACATGGGACGTGCTGGAATTTGCCCATATTTAATGCACACACAATATTGCTGGCGTTGTCCGATGCCACAAATCCACAGGAGAGTCCAATTGGGGTAAGCCATTCTGCGATGATCTTCCTCAGTTGCCGTAAGAGGTTTTTAGCTGTGTGCGTATTCTGGAAAGCGGTGATACAAAGCGTAGCCTGCCTAGGAAAGAGTTGGCGTTTGCGAGATGCTGCTACTGGTGCCGCCGCTGCTGTTCTTGCGGCGGGAGTCCATACATCTACCCAGTGGGCTGTCACAGTCATATAGTCCTGACCCTGCCCTGCTCCACTTGTCCACATGTCCGTGGTTAAGTGGACATTGGGTACAACTGCATTTTTTAGGACACTGGTGAGTCTTTTTCTGACGTCCGTGTACATTCTCGGTATCGCCTGCCTACAGAAGTGGAACCTAGATGGTATTTGGTAATGGGGGCACACTGCCTCAATAAATTGTCTAGTTCCCTGTGAACTAACGGCGGATACCGGACGCACGTCTAACACCAACATAGTTGTCAAGGCCTCAGTTATCCGCTTTGCAGCAGGATGACTGCTGTGATATTTCATCTTCCTCGCAAAGGACTGTTGGACAGTCAATTGCTTACTGGAAGTAGTACAAGAGGGCTTACGACTTCCCCTCTGGGATGACCATCGACTCCCAGCAGCAACAACAGCAGCGCCAGCAGCAGTAGGCGTTACACGCAAGGATGCATCGGAGGAATCCCAGGCAGGAGAGGACTCGTCAGAATTGCCAGTGACATGGCCTGCAGGACTATTGGCATTCCTGGGGAAGGAGGAAATTGACACTGAGGGAGTTGGTGGGGTGGTTTGCGTGAGCTTGGTTACAAGAGGAAGGGATTTACTGGTCAGTGGACTGCTTCCGCTGTTGCCCAAAGTTTTTGAACTTGTCACTGACTTATTATGAATGCGCTGCAGGTGACGTATAAGGGAGGATGTTCCGAGGTGGTTAACGTCCTTACCCCTACTTATTACAGCTTGACAAAGGGAACACACGGCTTGACAAATGTTGTCCGCATTTCTGGTGAAATACTTCCACACCGAAGAGCTGATTTTTTTGGTATTTTCACCAGGCATGTCAACGGCCATATTCCTCCCACGGACAACAGGTGTCTCCCCGGGTGCCTGACTTAAACAAACCACCTCACCATCAGAATCCTCCTGGTCAATTTCCTCCCCAGCGCCAGCAACACCCATATCCTCCTCATCCTGGTGTACTTCAACACTGACATCTTCAATCTGACTATCAGGAACTGGACTGCGGGTGCTCCTTCCAGCACTTGCAGGGGGCGTGCAAATGGTGGAAGGCGCATGCTCTTCACGTCCAGTGTTGGGAAGGTCAGGCATCGCAACCGACACAATTGGACTCTCCTTGTGGATTTGGGATTTCGAAGAACGCACAGTTCTTTGCGGTGCTTTTGCCAGCTTGAGTCTTTTCAGTTTTCTAGCGAGAGGCTGAGTGCTTCCATCCTCATGTGAAGCTGAACCACTAGCCATGAACATAGGCCAGGGCCTCAGCCGTTCCTTGCCACTCCGTGTGGTAAATGGCATATTGGCAAGTTTACGCTTCTCCTCCGACAATTTTATTTTAGGTTTTGGAGTCCTTTTTTTACTGATATTTGGTGTTTTGGATTTGACATGCTCTGTACTATGACATTGGGCATCGGCCTTGGCAGACGACGTTGCTGGCATTTCATCGTCTCGGCCATGACTAGTGGCAGCAGCTTCAGCACGAGGTGGAAGTGGATCTTGATCTTTCCCTAATTTTGGAACCTCAACATTTTTGTTCTCCATATTTTAATAGGCACAACTAAAAGGCACCTCAGGTAAACAATGGAGATGGATGGATACTAGTATACAATTATGGATGGACTGCCGAGTGCCGACACAGAGGTAGCTACAGCCGTGGACTACCGTACTGTACTGTGTCTGCTGCTAATATAGACTGGTTGATAAAGAGATGTAGTATGTATGTATAAAGAAGAAAGAAAAAAAAACCACGGGTAGGTGGTATACAATTATGGATGGACTGCCGAGTGCCGACACAGAGGTAGCTACAGCCGTGGACTACTGTACTGTGTCTGCTGCTAATATAGACTGGTTGATAAAGAGATGTAGTATGTATGTATAAAGAAGAAAGAAAAAAAAACCACGGGTAGGTGGTATACAATTATGGATGGACTGCCGAGTGCCGACACAGAGGTAGCTACAGCCGTGAACTACCGTACTGTGTCTGCTGCGACTGGATGATAAATAATGATATAAAAAATATATATATATCACTACTGCAGCCGGACAGGTATATATTATATAATGACGGACCTGCTGGACACTGTCTGTCAGCAGAATGAGTTTTTTATAGAATTAAAAAAAAAACACCACACAAGTCACACGACGAGTGTTTAACTTTTTCAGGCAATCACAATATAGTATACTACTAACTATACTGGTGGTCAGTGTGGTCAGGTCACTGGTCAGTCACACTGGCAGTGGCACTCCTGCAGCAAAAGTGTGCACTGTTTAATTTTAATATTATGTACTCCTGGCTCCTGCTATAACCTATAACTGGCACTGCTCCCCAGTCTCCCCCACAATTATAAGCTGTGTGAGCACAGTCAGATATATACATAGATGATGCAGCACACTGGGCTGAGCAGTGCACACAGATATGGTATGTGACTGAGTCACTGTGTATCGTTTTTTTCAGGCAGAGAACGGATTATATTAAATAAAACTGCACTGTCTGGTGGTCACTGTGGTCAGTCACTACTAAACTCTGCACTCTCTACAGTACTCCTTTGCTCCAGTAAATCAAGTGTCTCTGTCTCAAATCAATCTCACTCTCTCTTCTAATCTAAATGGAGAGGACGCCAGCCACGTCCTCTCCCTATCAATCTCAATGCACGTGTGAAAATGGCGGCGACGCGCGGCTCCTTATATAGAATCCGAGTCTCGCGAGAATCCGACAGCGTCATGATGACGTTCGGGCGCGCTCGGGTTAACCGAGCAAGGCGGGAAGATCCGAGTCGCTCGGACCCGTGAAAAAAAACATGAAGTTCGGGCGGGTTCGGATTCTGAGGAACCGAACCCGCTCATCTCTAATACCTTTACATTCTATTAACACTTATCACTTACTAATTTCTTTAACACTATTTCTCCATTTTAATTACATCTCATTTTTGTATCACTGTCTTTATAGCTTCGGCTTCCTAACACTAATTTATTAACACTATAGTTTTTTTCACTGGTATGCTGCCCTGGGCTTTCTGACTTATGCTGATTTTTTGGGGTGCCACACCCTGCACCTAGATATAGCGCTAGGGACCCCAAATATACAGAGAGGCCTTGACGCGGCTTTGGGGCTTATTCATACATTTGCGCAAATATATGTAACCGAGATCTCTGAATTCTAATATTGTGTGGGATTTAAATCTGGTTACTGTTATCATTCAGGGTGCTGGGGGAAACAAAATGCCTTTTTTTTCTTGCTTAGAAATACCCCTGCCTTTCAAGGACATGAATGATATCACTAAGCTAATTGTGCATCTGCCACTATATGTGTGTCATAATGTGTCACAGGCATTGTATGTGCTATAATGTATCAGGGGCATTGCAGTGTGTAACATGATGTATAATGGGCATTGTGATGCGTGTCATAATGTGTCACAGGCATTACGGTGTGTGGTATACTATATCACGGGCATTGTGATATAATGTCTCAGGGGCATTGCAGTGTGGGGCATAATGTATAATGGACATTGCGGTGTGTGGCATAGGGTATAACGGGCCTTGTGGTATGTGTCACAGGCATTACAGTGTGTGGTATACTTTATCACGGGCATTGTGGTATGTGGTATACTGTCTCAGGGTCATTGCAGTGTGTGACATAATGTATCACGGACATTGCAGTCTGTGGCATAATGTATCACGGACATTGCGGTGTGTGTCATAATGTGTCAGAGGCATTGTATGTGCTATAATGTATCAGGGGCATTGCAGTGTGTAACATAATGTATAACGGGCATTGCGATGCGTGTCATAATGTGTCACAGGCATTATGGTGTGTGGCATAATGTGTCGGGGGCATTATGGTGTGTGGCATATTGTGTCATGGGCATTATTGTGTGGTATAATGTATAAGGGCCATTGCAGTATGTGGCATAATGTATAATGGGCATTACTGTAAGGAGGAAAAATTACAAATAATGTAAGGGGCATTAATCAGGATTATTTTTTTCCTGTGGTGGCCAACGTCTGGGCGTGCAGGATGCACAACTGGGGTATATGGTAGTCTTTTCCTGCAACACCACGCCCCTTTATGCAAAGCTACGCCCATTTCAGCAAGTTCACGCCACTTTTTTACGGCACGCGCAAATTCATCGCTTTACTAGTGTCAGTTATGGGGAGCGGGCGCCAGAGAATGTTTTGGCTTAGGGGAGAACAATTTCTAGTTACACCACTGCTCTGATGGTGTGCTGATAAATGATTGCTATTGGTTTTTGCTGAAGTTTTTGTTTTTTAATAAACTGATCCTGCCTCCAGCCCCATACCTCGCCATCTCACTCTGCTCTTCAGTGTAAAATGGCACCACCAATCATAAGGGAGGGACTTACACAGAATTAAAAACACGCAAGATCCTACTCTGGAGATATCCAAAACACGGGAGATCCAACACTGGGAACATTTTGCCTTGTTCTGGGATCTGAGTGTGGAGGGAAGACACGAGCCGACACTTGGAAACACTTGGATCCCCTAAATTCGGGGAAGTATGGATTTTCCAAAATTTCATTTCAGATGATCTGAAATCTCTAGCAGCAATACAAAGCGGCACGCCAATCTCTGATAGCAACATAATTAATAAAGTATACTTATGACATTTCATTTATGGTTCCACCATTCATCTCTGTGGCTTGTTTATCTCTTCTAGAAGTTTTATGCAGCTGTCATTACAAATATTATTATTATTATTATTATTATTATTATTATTATCTTTTACATAGTGCTGCAGGAGTTCACCAGAGCCTATCAAAGGGCCTGATTCATGTTGTAAGTAATTCAAAAAATCAAGCAACTGGGCAAACATATGTTGCACTGCAGGTGGGGCAGATGTAACATGCAGAGAGATTTTGATTTGGGTGGGATGTGTGTTCAAACTGTTATCTAAATTGCAATGTAAAAAAAAAGCTAACATTTGTGTTCCAGTATTATTTCTGAATAATCTATTAGAGGAGAAAGTAATGCAATAAACCCGGTATGTTAAATGGTAGGTGCAATTGTAGTACACTATGGGGTGTATTCAATAAGATTCGGATCCATTCCGACACGCATTTGTAGGAAAGGATCCGACAACCCCTATTAAATGGACGGCCAAATCCGACTGTCGGATTTGAGCCAAGTCTGACTGTCGGATTTGGCCATACCCGGGGTCCTGTCCTGCTGCTGCTGTCAGCGGCTGCCAGGTGCGCTGACAGCGGCGGTGGGGGGTGCAGATGGCGGCAGCTGACAGGGGGAGAAATGGCAGCGGGCAGCAGGGATAAGCTGGACAGCAGCGGGTGGCGGAGGGAGCTGAGATCAGCGGCCGGTGTGGGGAGCTGGCGGTGGATGAACATGTCGGCGGTGGCAGGAGGGAGGCGCTACAGGGAGAGAGGTGTCTGGCTGGGGGACGGCCAGGCAAGGTACCTCTGATCCCCGAAGCCCGCCGCACCGTTCCCCGTCTCCTCACCTCAATCAGACATGTTTTCAAGTTGGACTGAGTTTGTCGGAAAATAAGATTTTACTTACCGATAAATCTATTTCTCGGAGTCCGTAGTGGATGCTGGGGTTCCTGAAAGGACCATGGGGAATAGCGGCTCCGCAGGAGACAGGGCACAAAAAGTAAAGCTTTTTCCGATCAGGTGGTGTGCACTGGCTCCTCCCCCTATGACCCTCCTCCAGACTCCAGTTAGGTACTGTGCCCGGACGAGCGTACACAATAAGGGAGGATTTTGAATCCCGGGTAAGACTCATACCAGCCACACCAATCACACCGTACAACTTGTGATCTAAACCCAGTTAACAGTATGATAACAGCGGAGCCTCTGAAAGATGGCTTCCTACAACAATAACCCGAATAAGTTAACAATAACTATGTACAATTTATGCAGATAATCCGCACTTGGGATGGGCGCCCAGCATCCACTACGGACTCCGAGAAATAGATTTATCGGTAAGTAAAATCTTATTTTCTCTATCGTCCTAGTGGATGCTGGGGTTCCTGAAAGGACCATGGGGATTATACCAAAGCTCCCAAACGGGCGGGAGAGTGCGGATGACTCTGCAGCACCGAATGAGAGAACTCCAGGTCCTCCTTAGCCAGAGTATCAAATTTGTAAAATTTTACAAACGTGTTCTCCCCTGACCACGTAGCTGCTCGGCAAAGTTGTAATGCCGAGACCCCTCGGGCAGCCGCCCAAGATGAGCCCACCTTCCTTGTGGAGTGGGCCTTTACAGATTTAGGCTGTGGCAGGCCTGCCACAGAATGTGCCAGTTGGATTGTGCTACAGATCCAACGAGCAATCGTCTGCTTAGACGCAGGAGTACCCATCTTGTTGGGTGCATACAATATAAACAACGAGTCAGATTTTCTGACTCCAGCTGTTCTTGCAATATATATTTTTAATGCTCTGACAACGTCCAGTAACTTGGAGTCCTCCAAGTCACTTGTAGCCGCAGGCACTACAATAGGCTGGTTCAGATGAAATGCTGACACCACCTTAGGGAGAAAATGCGGACGAGTCCGCAGTTCTGCCCTGTCCGAATGGAAAATCAGATATGGGCTTTTGTAAGATAAAGCTGCCAATTCTGACACTCTCCTGGCAGAAGCCAGGGCTAGAAGCATGGTCACTTTCCAAGTGAGATATTTCAAATCCACCTTATTTAGTGGTTCAAACCAATGAGATTTTAGAAAATCCAAAACTACATTGAGATCCCACGGTGCCACTGGAGGCACCACAGGAGGCTGTATATGCAGCACTCCCTTAACAAAGGTCTGGACTTCAGGGACTGAAGCCAATTCTTTTTGAAAGAAAATCGACAGGGCCGAAATTTGAACCTTAATAGATCCCAATTTGAGACCCATAGACAATCCTGATTGCAGGAAATGTAGGAATCGACCCAGTTGAAATTCCTCCGTCGGAGCACTCCGATCTTCGCACCACGCAACATATTTTCGCCAAATTCGGTGATAATGTTGCACGGTTACTTCTTTCCTTGCTTTAATCAAAGTAGGAATGACTTCTTCCGGCATGCCTTTTTCCATTAGGATCCGGCGTTCAACCGCCATGCCGTCAAACGCAGCCGCGGTAAGTCTTGAAACAGACAGGGACCCTGCTGAAGCAAGTCCCTCCTTAGAGGTAGAGGCCACGGATCTTCCGTGATCATCTCTTGAAGTTCCGGGTACCAAGTCCTTCTTGGCCAATCCGGAACCACTAGTATCGTTCTTACGCCTCTTTGCCGTATAATTCTCAATACTTTTGGTATGAGAGGCAGAGGAGGAAACACATACACCGACTGGTACACCCAAGGCGTTACCAGCGCGTCCACAGCTATTGCCTGCGGATCTCTTGACCTGGCGCAATACCTGTCCAGTTTTTTGTTGAGGCGAGACGCCATCATGTCCACCATTGGTCTTTCCCAACGGGTTACCAGCATGTGGAAGACTTCTGGATGAAGTCCCCACTCTCCCGGGTGAAGATCGTGTCTGCTGAGGAAGTCTGCTTCCCAGTTGTCCACTCCCGGGATGAACACTGCTGATAGCGCTATCACATGATTCTCTGCCCAGCGAAGAATCCTTGCAGCTTCTGCCATTGCACTCCTGCTTCTTGTGCCGCCCTGTCTGTTCACATGGGCGACTGCCGTGATGTTGTCCGACTGGATCAACACCGGTTTTCCCTGAAGCAGAGGTTCTGCCTGGCTTAGAGCATTGTATATTGCTCTTAGTTCCAGAATGTTTATGTGAAGAGACGTTTCCAGGCTCGTCCATACTCCCTGGAAGTTTCTTCCTTGTGTGACTGCTCCCCAGCCTCTCAGGCTGGCGTCCGTGGTCACCAGGATCCAATCCTGTATGCCGAATCTGCGGCCCTCCAATAGATGAGGACTCTGCAACCACCACAGAAGAGACACCCTTGTCCTTGGAGACAGGGTTATCCGTAGGTGCATCTGAAGATGCGACCCTGACCATTTGTCCAACAGATCCCTTTGGAAAATTCTTGCGTGGAATCTGCCGAATGGAATTGCTTCGTAAGAAGCCACCATTTTTCCCAGGACTCTTGTGCATTGATGTACAGACACCTTTCCTGGTTTTAGGAGGTTCCTGACAAGCTCGGATAACTCCTTGGCTTTTTCCTCCGGGAGAAAAACCTTTTTCTGAACCGTGTCCAGAATCATCCCTAGGAACAGCAGACGAGTTGTCGGCATTAACTGGGATTTTGGAATATTCAGAATCCACCCGTGCTGTTTTAGCACTTCTTGAGACAGTGCTAATCCCATCTCTAGCTGTTCTCTGGACCTCGCCCTTATTAGGAGATCGTCCAAGTATGGGATAATTAATACGCCTTTTCTTCGAAGAAGAATCATCATCTCGGCCATTACCTTTGTAAAGATCCGAGGTGCCGTGGACAATCCGAACGGCAGCGTCTGAAACTGATAGTGACAGTTTTGTACAACGAACCTGAGGTACCCCTGGTGTGAGGGGTAAATTGGAACGTGGAGATACGCATCCTTGATGTCCAAGGATACCATAAAGTCCCCCTCTTCCAGGTTCGCTATCACTGCTCTGAGTGACTCCATTTTGAACTTGAACTTCTTTATGTACAGGTTCAAGGACTTCAGATTTAGAATAGGCCTTACCGAGCCATCCGGCTTCGGTACCACAAAAAGAGTGGAATAATACCCCTTCCCTTGTTGTAGAAGAGGTACCTTGACTATCACCTGCTGAGAGTACAGCTTGTGAATGGCTTCCAAAACCGTCTCCCTTTCGGAGGGGGACGTTGGTAAAGCAGACTTCAGGAAACGGCGAGGTGGATCCGTCTCTAATTCCAACCTGTACCCTTGAGATATTATCTGCAGGATCCAGGGATCTACCTGCGAGTGAGCCCACTGCGCGCTGTAATTTTTGAGACGACCGCCCACCATCCCCGAGTCCGCTTGAGGAGCCCCAGCGTCATGCTGAGGCTTTTGTAGAAGCCGGGGAGGGCTTCTGTTCCTGGGAAGGAGCTGCGTGTTGCTGTCTCTTCCCTCGACCTTTGCCTCGTGGCAGATATGAATAGCCCTTTGCTCTCTTATTTTTAAAGGAACGAAAGGGCTGCGGTTGAAAAGTCGGTGCCTTTTTCTGTGGGGGAGTGACTTGAGGTAGAAAGGTGGATTTCCCGGCTGTAGCCGTGGCCACCAAATCTGATAGACCGACTCCAAATAACTCCTCCCCTTTATACGGCAAAACTTCCATATGCCGTTTTGAATCCGCATCGCCTGTCCACTGTCGCGTCCATAAAGCTCTTCTGGCCGAAATGGACATAGCACTTACCCGTGATGCCAGTGTGCAGATATCCCTCTGTGCATCACGCATATAAAGAAATGCATCCTTTATTTGTTCTAACGACAGTAAAATATTGTCCCTGTCCAGGGTATCAATATTTTCAATCAGGGACTCTGACCAAACTACCCCAGCACTGCCCATCCAGGCAGTCGCTACAGCTGGTCGTAGTATAACACCTGCATGTGTGTATATACTTTTTTTGGATATTTTCCATCCTCCTATCTGATGGATCTTTAAGTGCGGCCGTCTCAGGAGAGGGTAACGCCACTTGTTTAGATAAGCGTGTTAGCGCCTTGTCCACCCTAGGAGGTGTTTCCCAGCGCTCCCTAACCTCTGGCGGGAAAGGGTATAATGCCAATAATTTCTTTGAAATTATCAGTTTTTTATCAGGGGCAACCCACGCTTCATTACACACGTCATTTAATTCTTCTGATTCAGGAAAAACTATAGGTAGTTTTTTCATACCCCACATAATACCCTGTTTAGTGGTACCTGTAGTATCAGCTAAATGTAACGCCTCCTTCATTGCCAAAATCATATAACGTGTGGCCCTACTGGAAAATACGGTTGATTCGTCACCGTCACCACTGGAGTCATCGCCTGTGTCTGGGTCTGTGTCGACCGACTGAGGCAAAGGGCGTTTCACAGCCCCTGACGGTGTTTGAGTCGCCTGGACAGGCACTAATTGATTGTCCGGCCGCCTCATGTCGTCAAACGACTGCTTTAGCGTGTTGACACTATCCCGTAGTTCCATAAATAAAGGCATCCATTCCGGTGTCGACTCCCTAGGGGGTGACATCCTCATATTTGGCAATTGCTCCGCCTCCACACCAATATCGTCCTCATACATGTCGACACACACGTACCGACACACAGCAGACACACAGGGAATGCTCCTAACGAAGACAGGACCCACTAGCCCTTTGGGGAGACAGAGGGAGAGTTTGCCAGCACACACCAAAAGCGCTATATATATATCAGGGATAGCCTTATAATAAGTGCTCCCTTATAGCTGCTTTGTTATATCAAATTATCGCCATAAATGTGCCCCCCCCTCTCTGTTTTACCCTGTTTCTGTAGTGCAGTGCAGGGGAGAGACTTGGGAGCCGTCCTGACCAGCGGAGCTGTGAGAGGAAATGGCGCCGTGTGCTGAGGAGATAGGCCCCGCCCCTTTTCTGGCGGGCTCGTCTCCCGCTATTTAGAGAAATCAGGCAGGGGTTAAATATCTCCATATAGCCTCTAGGGCTATATGTGAGGTATTTTTAGCCTTTATAGGTAATCATTTTGCCTCCCAGGGCGCCCCCCTCCCAGCGCCCTGCACCCTCAGTGACTGCCGTGTGAAGTGTGCTGAGAGGAAAATGGCGCACAGCTGCAGTGCTGTGCGCTACCTTTTGAAGACTGCAGGAGTCTTCAGCCGCCGATTCTGGACCTCTTCTGTCTTCAGCATCTGCAAGGGGGCCGGCGGCGTGGCTCCGGTGACCATCCAGGCTGTACCCGTGATCGTCCCTCTGGAGCTTGATGTCCAGTAGCCAAGAAGCCAATCCATCCTGCACGCAGGTGAGTTGACTCCTTCTCCCCTCAGTCCCTCGCTGCAGTGATCCTGTTGCCAGCAGGAATCACTGTAAAATAAAAAACCTAGCTAAACTTTTTCTAAGCAGCTCTTTAGGAGAGCCACCTAGATTGCACCCTTCTCGGCCGGGCACAAAAATCTAACTGGAGTCTGGAGGAGGGTCATAGGGGGAGGAGCCAGTGCACACCACCTGATCGGAAAAAGCTTTACTTTTTGTGCCCTGTCTCCTGCGGAGCCGCTATTCCCCATGGTCCTTTCAGGAACCCCAGCATCCACTAGGACGATAGAGAAAGGGGGCCAAAACCTGTCAGATTTGGCTCCATTTCCAACAGAAGCACATGGATCAGCGGCTATTCCGCCAATCCACATGTTTTCCGACAAGTCGGGAATTCCCCACTTGTCGTAAAAAAACCTGCCTCTAATAAATAGGTTGGAACCCCTTCAGACCTATTTCTGTCGGAAGCTGCCATCTTTCCGACAAGACGGCAGCTTCCGACACTTATTTAATACACCCCTATGTCTCCAATAAGGAGTGTCATCTTAAATACTCTGTGCTCAATTAAATATACGTTGTAATTATGGTCAGGGCCGGATTAATGGCCACATGGGCCTGGAGCTGAAAATATTCAAGGGCCTATTGTGAGAAATTTGGGAGTTGTGATCATTGGTGTGTGGGTGTGCTGAGATCCATGTGGGCATGTACATCCCCTACACTATCAGCTCCATTGTCTCCGTAAATATGTAAAAATATTTTTAAAAAATTACATAATTTTGTAAAAATAATAGAAATGCAATCTAAATAGTTATGATTCTTAGTCGACCGTGTAACCAGCTGTTGACTAGTGATCAAACTGCCATGATGATGGGCCTATTTTTATGTGGAGGCCTGGAGCTGTAGCTCCATCCGCCCCATTGTTAATCTGGCCCTGATTATGGTCAACAGTATTGATATTACATTTGTGGTATGTCCTTTGTTGCTTATGACACAAAATCCATTAATGTAAAGCTAAACATACAGTATTAATTATTTAGCTATCAGTGATGCAGCCGTTAGTTGTCTATAACTGTTACTCAGACATTAGGGAGGAAATTCCTCATATGGTAGTGGGCAATATGTAAAACTATCTATTAGCACTGCAGTTTAAAAATTGGAAAAAAGTCCTGTATTATACAGTATGTAACACTGCAGATATTTATTTTAATCTACTATTTATTGTGGGCTGTAGCAGCATCAAATATTCTGTTATGTAAAGGGCCCTAAAGACTCGGTGACCTGCCGCCGAGCTACCCGACTGTCGATATGGCAGACGGGCGACCCGGCAGCGGGGGGAGGTGATGGGAGGAGTGAAGTTTCTTCACTCCCCCCATCACCCGGCTCCATAGCAATGCATGCTAATATGGACGATATTGTCCATATTGGCCTGCATGTTTAAACGAGCCAGCACCAACGATGAACGAGCGCGGGGCCACGCATCGTTCATCGCTGGTGCCTACATACTGAAAGATATGAACGGTATCTCGTTCATTAATGAACAAGATCGTTCATATCTTTCACTGGTATCGACCAGTGTGTAGGGCTCTTTATACAGGATTCAAATGTTGCTCATTTTAATTATTTGCAATGTTAGTTACATTTCTAAATGTCAGGACACTGCATCTCCAATAGGGTGTGTCAGCTCAAATACTCTGTGCTCAATTAAATGTACATTGTTATTGTGTTCAACAGTATTGATACATACTTGCCTACCTGACCCTCTCCATGAGGGAGAAAATGCTCTGTTCCTGGACTTTCCTGGTAATGTATGATTGCCATCACCTGTGGTGAAACACCTTTCTTATCAATTAACTAGCTCACCACAGGTGATGGCAATCATACATTACCAGGAAAGTCCAGGAAAAGAGCATTTTCTCCCTCATGGAGAGGGTCAGGTAGACAAGTATGTATTGATATTATATTTGGAGTATGTCCTTTATTGCCTAGGACAGAGTATCCATTAATATAAAAATAAGTATACTAATTATTATCAGTGATGCAGCCATTGATTGTATATAACTGTTACACAAACATTTAGAAA
Organism: Pseudophryne corroboree; assembly: GCF_028390025.1. NCBI lineage: Eukaryota > Metazoa > Chordata > Amphibia > Anura > Myobatrachidae > Pseudophryne > Pseudophryne corroboree. The sequence continues at coordinate 817,620,205 of NC_086445.1, read as the reverse complement.
GAAAATTCCTCATATGGTAATGGATAATATGTAAATCTATAATTTGGTACTGCTGTTTAAAAAAAATCCACTATTTATTGTTGGTTGCAGCAGCATTGAACATTCTGTTATGTAACAAATGAGAATTCAGATGTTACTAATTTTAGTTATATTCAGTTGCAACATCATTTATGCATGTCAGAGCTGCTTGTTCAGTGCCTCTTAGGGGTGGAAAGCTGACTCCTAATAGTGCAGCTGTTATGCTGCCTGATTATAAAGTCATGGATTAGCGTAACTGAGAAAACTCAGCTTGGTGACTGCATTTGACATGAGTATCCAAATGGCTAACGTAGAATTTAAAGACACATTCATATATTTATAACAGTAGATGAGTTTAACAGTGTTATATTGCTGCATAAATGCAGTTTGTGTGTATCTGAAGCTTAGCTAGCTGCATCCAATTGCTCTGATCGGTTCAGCTTAGTGTTGATGAAATATTGTTAGGCTGACCAATGACTCCCACATTAGTGTACACTTTAATACATATCATTTTAGTATTATAGCATTTCAGGACAAGCAACAGTGGACATGCTGTACACCTACATGCGTGTTCCACCATTAGAAACAGCTTCTTCAGGGCAAAAAAGCAAAAAAAAAACCATTTCTCTTACGTCCTAGAGGATGCTGGGGTCCACATTAGTACCATGGGGTATAGACGAGTCCACCAGGAGCCATTGGCACTTTAGGAGTTTGAAAGTGTGGGCTGGCTCCTCCCTCTATGCCCCTCCTACCAGACTCAATTTAGAAAATGTGCCCGGAGGAGCCGGTCAAAGCTAGGGGAGCTCTACTGAGCTTTTCTAGTTAAAGTTATTTTTAGAGTTTATTTTTTTACAGGAGGCTGTTGGCAACAGCCTGCCTGCAACGAGGGACTAAGGGGAGAGCAGTGTCTGCCCTGCAGGTCTGAGCCACTGTCTCCGCTGACTGGACACTGAGCTCCAGTTTGGTCGGATTGTTCCCCGCCACAGGGTACCGCTCGCCCCAGCAGCATGCCACCAACCCCTTACAGTGCTGAAAAGTGGTGAGTGAGACACCGCCCCCCCCCCCCTAGCAAGAGGGGGGCCGGTGTGAAGATGGCGGCAATGAGGAGGTTCAGAGGCACAGGGTGCGGCAACTGTGAAGGTTCAGAGGCACATGGTGCGGCGCTGTGAGGGGCGCCCTGAGCCAGCACTTACCCCCACGTTGGTCATCAAGTCTGTCGGGGTCCGCGGATCTCAGCCAGCAAGTTTGACCTCAGGCCAGTATAATTTCTGAAGAGCGGGAAGACAGCGCCATTAAAGGGGTGGAGCTTCTCCTCAGAGCTGACCCAACAGCGTTCCAGCGCCATTTTCCTGCCTGCACAGCGCTGGATGGAAGAACAGGTCCCTCCACAGCAACTCCAGCTATCAGTGCACGGTACCAGGGGGTTGCAGATGGGAGGGGAGGCTGTAAAACGACTGTGTGAGGGGGACAGTCTGTGCTGACAAGGGGTCACCCTTTGCTGAAAGTGCTGTGTGTGGGTTGCTCCAATCTCTGTGTCTCTCATGCCTTTCTTGGTGGGGAAACTGTGTGTGTGTGTGTGTGTGTGTGTGTGTGTGTGTGTGTGTGTGTGTGTGTTGTTTGGTGGTCTCCTTTAGCTATGTCCAGGGATCCCATTCCATGTAATCAGGATAGCACTGGTTTAGCACAGATGCCAGCAAGGGAACCAGAGTGGTTTTCCTCTATCAAAGCTTGGATTTCTCAGATTTCTGACAGGGTTGCAAGTAATGAATCTGCAACCCAGGTATTACAGAGCTCTATGGCAGTGTGGCCTGTTTCTGGTACCTCAGGACACCCCGCTATATATCCCCACAAACGTGCGCTTGTGCATGTCACACAAGATGACATGGATACCGATTCTGACACTACAGATGGTGATGGGGATGTGTTACGGGGGTCTGCATCTCTTGCAAAGGGGGTGCAGTTGTTGATAGAGGCTATCAGGGATGTGTTAAATGTTAATGATACCACACCTGAGCAGGTTGAGGAGGTTTTTTCACTGAAAATAAAAAAGCCTTGCTAACCTGGTCAAAGGAATTGAATGCTATATTTGAAAAAGCATTGGAAAACCCTGAGAAAAAAATCCAGGTCCCTAAAAGGGTCCAGGTGGCATTTCATAGTAACATAGTAACATAGTATCTGAGGTTGAAAAAATACATTTGTCCATCAAGTTCAACCTATTTGTGGTCTCCTATGCATGATTTGTCTAAAATTTTTGACTGATGCTGATGTCAGCCATTGCATTTTATCCCTTTTTGTAATAACTATAATGCGTGACTATGCACCATAACCCTGAATATCCTTATCCATTAGGAATTTATCTAACCCATTCTTAAAGGTGTTGACAGATTTCGCCATTACAACTCCCTCAGGCAGGGAATTCCAAACACGTATTGTCTTTACCGTGAAAAAGCCTTTACGACGTATTGTGCGGAATCTCCTCTCCTCTAACCTGAGCGAGTGTTGTCAAAGTCAGAAAAATGTCTCAATGCACGTTGCCATATTTGCACCGCACACTGGTCCGCGCTGCGCGTGCGTACGCTCTCCTGTGGAGGCGCATACCCGCAATAGCGTGCACTCGCAGGCGCGGTATGCGTATTTACGGTAGAGTTTATGTAGTCGTAGCGTGCGACTCATTCGTTACAAATGTTCACAATTAATGTAGTTTATAGATCATGGTCCCTTTGATAGATTCTGAAAGTTTGGTTAAAATACAATGTCCCAGAGCTGAGGAATCCCTCTTTATATCGTACGAAGGGTCTAACAGGAATCATACAGCAGTGTTTGGTACCCATCGGAAGAGTATTTAATTAGCAATATTCCGGTGTTGGTTTGGAGCGTATTAATCGCTCGTGCGAATAGTTATGGACATAAGAAGTTTATGTCCATTTCTATTATTTACACATACTCAGGTATGCGGCGGGAAACCCAGTTTCCCACCCACCTGAGCTGTTGGAAATCGTCACAGCCCACCTGTATGAATCACCCTATGACCTTTTGTTATGATACAGGGCCGAATTCCTTCGGCCAATGGACAATGGGATTGTAGGACCAGGAGATTGCATTGTGTGTGGGGCATAAATAGGCAGGCCGACCACATCCAGCTCTCACTCTTCAACGGTTCTCATTGCTGAAAATCGGGTGCTGGATGTCCAGGCGCATGCGATCGTTTCCCCTTGTGCGTAAGTTTCTCTCCGTAATCATTGTCTTTCTGTGAGCCAACTTCTCTCTATCTTTCTCTCTCTCTCTCTCTCCCTCTCTCTCCTCTTTTCTCTTATATCTCCCATAGTATTATAGTATTGTATTGTATTTCATTTAGGTCAGAGTAGTATTGTCTTTTTGTATTTTAGTTCTGTGGTTAGGAAGTCTCTGTTATATTGTAGTGTATCATTTGTACTGTTATCCCCTTTTACAAGTATATTAGATATAATACAGTTAATAGGCTTTGGAACCTAAACCAGTATCTGTGTGTTTTCTATAGCGTTAAGTGTTCACTTGAGCGTCGGTGACGCTCAAGCAGCTTTGTAGTTAGTCAGGTTACACAAGGTTGCACTTACACCCTGTACTCACATTAAGGTATTCTTTGTATTTCTTTGGTATAAGGTTTAAACATTAAGGTATAGCGTTGTGAGCGTCTGCGCCGCTGGTGACCTCCTCGTGGTCTCGAGCGTAAGCTACGCCATAGCGAATCATTACTCTAGTCATAGCCAATAACGTGTCCTGTGATCCCTGGGCCGTGAGCGAACGTGACGCTTGAGCGTCTCGCCTACGGCTGAGCGATCGTTACGCAACTAGCGTACCATTACGGTACTTCTTAAGTAAACAGCGTACAGTGTTCTTAGCTTCATAAAGGGTTGTTTATACGACAAAGGAATTTAGCATTGTCAATTGGGGACTCGTCCTATCCTTCTCATATCTGCACTAGGTAGATCAGCAGACATTATCCCCCAGCAAAGGGTGGGAGGTTGTCTCCCAGTGCTGACGGGATAAGCGTCTGCTTCGCTTAGATAAAGAGTGCTGAAGGAATCCGGGAACCGGAAGTAAGAACAAAACGCTTGTGTCTTTTAAAACTGTTTATTTCTCTTCTGTCTTGCGTATACACGCACGCATACATATATCTGCATTTTCTGTTTCATTTTCGTATATCACTATTCCTGTTTGCCAAATTTTATAGTTGATAGAAAGTGCTAAAAAGAGATTTGCTGTTATTTCATAATAAAGGTAATAGTTAAAGTATAGAACAACACACGATTTGTCTAGGAGACAAGGCAGTCAGTGTGGATTGCGGTAGATGATCAGGGATCATTTACATTGATAAAAATAGAAATTGTGTTACGGTGGATCTTTATATTGCGTACACGTGTCGCTAACAAAGACTAGCGTACGCAATCCAAAAGGCAGACGCACGCAGCGTACATTACGCAACGTAGCGTCCGGTTACGCTCACGTAGCTCAAGTCACGGAAAAGGTGAATTAGCGCAAAGCGATAATTAGCGCAAAGGCGATAAGTAACGCACAGCGGTAGATAACGCGAAGCGGTAAATAACGCAAATCTATTTTTGGAAAAATCTGAAATTTAGTTTAACAGATCCTGCTCCTAATTGGTAACACTTTTGGCCTAAAGACAATTTCTGCGCAGAAATAGATATAGAAACAAAAGTGTACATGTGTTGAGTGAGTGTGTTTTGTATACAAAAGTTTATATAACTTTAAGGTGGAACCAAAAGGAAAGCCGGGTACTCGTCAAGGGACATACGTGTAAGTGACATATACGGTGGCTAGGGAGGCATCCCTGGTTAAATAATATTTGAGCATTAGAGTATAGCGGACCATAAGGTAACAAGACCAGGAGGTCATAAGGTAACAGACCAGGAGGTCATAAGGTAACAGGTAAAATAGACAAAGAGGTCCGCTATAAAAGTCCAGTGGCACAACGCCTGGGGTGTTGGTGCAGAACCCATATAGGCCATACAAGCTCTTGCTGAAGGAATCGCGGCCGGAAACATCGATTCCATTGATCTTTCAGTACATGACAAGTAGTGCTCGTGTACTGAACGATTGGACCGCACGTAATTGTGTGCAGTAGTTAGTAATCTGACCTAATACCATTAGAGTAAAGTGGTCACAAACGCTATTTGTACATTCTGACGTGATTTGTGTAATTTTTTATTTTTGGAAGGGAAGTTCGCTGGTCACTCAGGAACTATCCAACAACCGATACTTGCTGGGGAACGCGCCCCTGTAAATAAAGGTTCACAGGGGCCCTAGGTTGGGTACAGCAGCTCTGGTTACAGTGATTGCAGTACTGGCCAACGTGGGCGAGAAGTAAGTGGGGTACTTGATAAACCACCACCGCCGGCCTGCCCAAGGACATCTTGGTTTGTTTGTAAGGGTTCGCTGAAAACCTTGAGATAAAGATCCAAGGAGGAATAAGCAACGCCTGCAGATTATGGGGGCCATTTGTTCAGGTAGGGGGCGATCAACCTCGGTTCGGGTTGATTCAGAGAACCGACCAGTTGGGTCGGCACGATATGTAATGTGTGAAAAATACGGTAGTCACACAGAGGTTTTATGTGATGAATGGGAGAGAATGACTGTACAAGACAGGGACAAATTCCCAAGAATAGGTAGCTTCAGTCCAGAAGTGTTACAAAATTTAAGGAGGAGGATATGTCTCGTAAAATCAGCAAAGAGACGAATTCAGCATCATGATTATTTACAGTTATGGCACCAGGAAGGTGAGATACAGAGAGGTTTGGCTCTGGCGGCAGGATCTGGGGCAGTCAGGAAGTTGATTGCCACAGCTCCTCCTCCACCATACATTGCAGGAGAGAAGTTGATTGCGGAGAGAAACGCACTGGGTTGTAAAACACAAACTCTTAGTAACCCTGTAAATGTTAATGACGTTAACCAAATAACTCATGCAAGTATTAACCCGTGCAAGATGTACCCTGTTTTGAACCTTCCTCAGGAGTGTGATCAAGAAGACGATTCAGCAACAATTTCAGCTCTCTCTCTTGCAGCCACCATAGCAGAGACCACAGTAGGCACAGCGACACCCACGAGATTAGTGAAAGCCCCTAGCGGAGGGATAGGTGAGGTCGTGTCAACGGGTAAGTACGGCACCATGCACTACACTGAAACAATTGTACCACAACAAGCAGTAGAATCTACACAGGAAGAGGCTGTTAGAATTGCTCCTGTAAGGGTAATAGCAGTTCCCAATGGAAAAACAGATGTGTCTGGAGCCACTCCCATAAGGAACATTGCCATGTACACTCCATTTTCCCGAATGGAATTAAGAACAATAGTGTCCGAATTTCCTGACCCCAGGAAGGATTTAGTTGCTAGCCAAAAATACATCAGGGATCTAGGTATCACTGTAGAACCCAACAACAAGGATTGGCAGATACTGCTAAGAGCTTGTTTACCTTCCAATGTTGACGCAACTCAATTTTTAGCTGATTGTGCATTGGATAAAGATGTACCGCTTACAGACGTGTACAACAAGGATAATGTAAAAAGGATAAATTTACAGCTAAAAGAGTATTTCCCAGCCGTTGTTAAATGGAATAAAATATTTTCCATTAAGCAAAAGGAGTCCGAAACGGCAATAGAATATTTTCACCGGGCACTATTAGAAATGGCAAAGTACACGGGTATAGAAGACATAAAGACCAACCCAAACCATCGGGAAGTAGCAGTATCTGTACTGATGGATGGTTTAAAGGAAACATTAAAGACTAGGGTTCAGACCACGCAACCATGCTGGCGAGGTCTGTCAGTGTCCGGCTTGAGAGAGGCTGCTATTGATCACGACAGAAACATCACTAGGCACAGGGAATCGCAAAGTGATAAGTTGATGTCCGTAAGTATACAGGCGCTGACCACAAGGCAGCCTGCGTATGTACCACCGAATCCTGTGGGTAAGGCAAGTGTAATAACATGTTTTTCTTGTAACAGACCGGGACACTTTGCACGAGAATGTAGAACAAAGAATGTACAAAGATCTTTTCAACCCCCTAGACAACAACACAACACACGACATTGGGAGCAGGGTCCACAGAGGCGGAGTTTTGAGCCACATACAGGGGAAACAAAAAGATATCCCCCGAACAGAGATTGGCATGCCTCTGGTAGTTCCCAGCTAACTCCCCCACAAGTAGTTGCTGCCAATGGGATTCAGGGAGGTCAGCATACCCAATAGGGGTATGGCCATACCTGTAATCTGCAGCCAGTTAAGTTGATTGCCAGTCTTGGAAGCGAACCAGAGATTGCAATCAATGTAGCTGGTAAAACTTTAAACTTTCTTGTAGACACAGGGGCGGCCAAGTCAGTGATAAATTCGACAGTGGGCATGAGAACCACTGGTAGGACAATTCCAGCCATGGGAGTAACAGGAGTAGTCCAGCACTACCCTGTTAGCAAACCAGCCGAGATTACAATAGGGCCTTTGCATACCAAGCATTCCTTTTTGCTGGCTGCATCTGCACCAACTAATCTCCTGGGAAGAGACTTACTATGTAAAATGGGTTGCGTCATTTATTGTACTCCTGAAGGTGTATTCTTGGACATTCCTGAGAATCACGCTCAGGAAGTACGAGACATGCTAGACTCCCCATCAAAATTAATGTCACATTCCATTATGACAAATAGGAATCCATCCCAAGTAGAAGAGATGACATCTCAGATACCAGAGTCGCTTTGGACAAAAGATGGACAGGACACTGGATTAATGGCAAACGTAGCTCCAGTAGTTGTGCAAGTAAAAGATGGTAGGATAGCTCCAAAAATCCCACAGTATCCTCTGAAGCCAGAGGTGGAGCTAGGAGTTTTTCCCGTAATAGAGCGCTTGCTACAACAGGGCATTCTAGTAAGAACGTCCAGCACCGCAAATAGTCCCATCTTCCCTGTTAAAAAGAGTGGGGGGAGGGGTTACAGGCTAGTGCAGGATCTAAGGGGGATTAACAAAATAGTTGAGAGTCAGTTCCCCGTAGTGCCTAATCCAGCTGTCATCCTAATGCAAATTCCTCCCACTGCCAAATTTTTCACTGTTATTGACCTCTGCTCCGCTTTCTTTTCGGTACCTCTGCACCCTGACAGCCAATATTTGTTTGCATTCACATACAGAGGAGTCCAATACACGTGGACTCGGTTACCCCAAGGTTTCATAGACAGTCCAAGTATATTTTCTCAGGCTTTGCATGATTGTTTACAGTCTTTCCAACCGGAGAGTGGATCATTGTTGATACAGTACGTGGATGATCTACTACTGTGTTCTGATTCATTGGAGGCATCCCTGAAGGATACGAAACAGCTCCAGTTTCATCTTTCAGACACAGGTCACAAGGTTTCCAAAGACAAGTTGCAATTATGCCAAGCTAAGGTAAAATATTTGGGACACTGTCTAACACAAGGACTGAGACACCTGACCGCTGATAGAATCCAAGCCATTAGAGACATGACACTGCCACAAACCCAGCAACAGATCAGGACGTTTTTAGGAATGTGTGGGTATTGCCGTAATTGGATCCCAGGGTTTTCCATATTGGCGCTACCTCTGCAGGAAATGGTCTCTTCAAACAAACCTGATCGGATTTCGCATACAGACGAATCCGAAACAGCATTTGAGAGACTCAAACAGTGTCTAACGCAGGCACCAGCACTAGGTATGCCAGACTATGGGAAACCCTTTGAACTATACGGAACAGAAAGTGCTGGGTGCGCAGCAGGTGTACTAACCCAAAAACACGGTGACGCCAGCAGGCCAATTGCATACTACAGCGCCCAGCTAGACACGGTAGCACGATCCCTCCCCACATGCTTGCGTAGCGTTGCGGCGATAGCATTGCTAGTGACAAAAAGCGAAGATGTCGTGCTAGGCCACAACCTCACAATCCATACACCGCATGCGGTATCTGCCTTATTGAATTCTGCCCAAACCAGACACGTCTCATCAGCAAGGTTTACAAGATGGGAATTGGCATTAATGGCCCCAGTAAACATCACCATAAGGAGATGCAGTGCATTAAACCCTGCAACATTTCTCCCAGGTGTGCCTGGTCAGACACAAAGGGTGGAAGGTGAGAGTGATGGGGAAGGAGGATTTAATGCAAAGGAAGATACACATGATTGTATGGAATATTTGACCCAAAATTTTACCGCAAGGCCTGACATCAGTGACAATCCACTGGAAGATGCAGAACTCACGTTCTACACGGACGGTAGTTGTCACAGACAGTCAGACTCGGGAGACTTGTGTACTGGATACGCAGTCGTAGATGACCAAGACACCATAGAAGCGGAACCGCTAGGCCCACCTCACTCAGCCCAGGTTGCTGAACTGGTCGCCCTAACCAGAGCATGTGAATTGGCTAAGGGTAAGTCTGCCAATATCTACACCGATTCTAGATACGCGTTCGGGGTAGTACATGATTTCGGAGCGCTATGGCGTCTCAGAAATTTCATGACGGCAGCTGGTACACCGATAGCGCATGCAGCTCACATAAAAAGGCTTCTAACAGCGATACAGGAACCCGATAGAGTGGCTGTTATCAAATGTAAAGCACATACATATAGCCAAGACCCAGTATCCCTTGGTAACAGCCGAGCAGACGAAGCCGCAAAGCTTGCAGCTGCTACCCCCATACAGACAGACACCACACAACTGATGGTATTTAATACCATCAACACACAGAAGTTGTGTGAGATGCAGAATTTGTGTTCCACACAGGAAAGAGCAGTCTGGAAGGCAAAGGGATATGGCCAGGAGTCCTCAGGGCTCTGGACGGATGGACATGGTAAACCGGTGGCCCCCAGGGCATACCTTCCATGTCTGGCTGAAGCAGCTCACGGGCTGACTCATCTAGGCAAGGAGGGGATGTGCAAATTGGTAAGAGCATACTGGTGCGCCCCAGGATTCTCCTCTCATGCGAGTAAAAGAGCAATGTCATGCCTTACCTGTCTGAGAAAGAATATTGGAAAAGCAATACCTACAGAACCATCCCATATCCCACCTGCCGGCGGCCCTTTCCAGGTAATACAAATTGACTTCATTCAATTACCCCCATGTCGAAATTTGAAATATGTACTTGTTTGTATAGATGTTTTCTCGAATTGGGTCGAAGCTTTTCCCGCAGCTACAAATACCGCTATGTTTACAGCTAAGAAAATTGTGCAGGAATTTGTATGTAGATATGGTATCCCTAGAATCATTGAAAGTGATAGGGGTACCCATTTTACAGGTGATGTCTTTCAAGGAATGTGTAAGTTGATGGGAATTGATAGTAAGCTGCACACTCCGTACCGTCCACAGGCGAGTGCGAAGGTCGAAAGAGTGAACAGCACTATTAAAAATAAATTGAGTAAAGTAATGGCAGAGACAGGATTGACGTGGCCAGAAGCTTTACCCATTGTTTTGTATAGCATCAGAACCACTCCCAGGTCCCCTCTTAACCTGTCCCCTTTTGAAATTCTGTTTGGTCGACAACCGCATGTCATGATTAACCCTCAGGATGATTTGAAATGTAACAATGAAGTAACTGTAAAATACTTGATTAACATGAGTAAACAGTTGAGGAATCAAAATGATAATCTGAAGTTGGTGATTCCTGATTTACCAGATAGTAATTGTCATGACATTGAACCTGGGGATTATGTAATGATACGAAATTTTCTACGCTCAGGTTGTCTTATTGATAGATGGGAAGGACCATACCAGGTCTTATTGACTAGCACCACAGCATTGAAGGTTGCTGAGAGAGAGACTTGGGTCCATTCATCCCACTGCAAAAAGGTTGCCGATCCAGAGAAGTCCCGTGATAAGGAACAGACGGTAGAGGTTGTATCACTGGAGTGTCTGTTCCAGGAGGACTGAGGCGGCACCTGAGCCTTGAAGACCGAAAGCAGTTGTCGACTCCCTTCTCCCTTTTATTGTTTTTCTCCACTTCCCAGCCCCTCTCCCTTAAGATTTCTTTTTCCCCCTTCTCATTCTTCTCTATTTTTTCCTCAAAGATGGACTTGCCCCAAGAGACTGTGATCCGGATTTTGATGTTAACCATGATGTTGACCAGAGCAGTCTGTTCCGGCGAGAGTACCATAGAGGTCGAGAGAGGTTCTGGAATGGGTTCCGATTATGATGATGGAGGCGTAGTTTTCCAAGATCAACCAAACCAACAAGCAAAGGCGAGTATCAGAAAACGATCCGATAGAAGAAATTGTGATGGATTGTTAGCTGAAGAAAATTGTATCTGTAGGCTCTGTGATAATCTGGTTGAAGATGGATGCATAAAGAAATGCCAATCTAGTTTTAATATCCATATGGACCAGCATCCATTGAGTGACTATCACTCCTTAGTGGGTAACGTGTTAAACCAAACAGATTGTTGGGTATGCTCTCAAGTACCTCAGGGTCACAGCAAATCAGGGCTAGTACCATTTCCTTTAACGTTAGGGGAGGTACTTGAGCTAAGTGGTGGGAGACCGGTGGATCGGAGGTTTAACATCTCCAGCCCTCCTAGTTTGAAGCTCCACCAATACCATGTGGATAGGTCCCTCATATGTTTTAACATCTCCAATCCCAGAAAACCGGGAAATTGGAAAGTGTCATGGAGCAACCTTACCATGACCTTTTCACACAGAGCAGATAGAATGCCTACAGATACAGAGCTCGTACGCCACATAACCAGTAGAGGAAAATCGTTCCGGTATCGATATACCTTAGGAAATAGGATTACTAGAGTTGGAGAGGTATCACCAGGATACTGTGCACATATCGTACAAACCGATACGTGCATTAGGCAGATGGAAGAATTAGGGTCAGGAGATTTCACCTGGAAGGTTTGTAACATGGTCATGTCCTTCTCCGTCCCTTATGTTCTCCCCGATGATGCATATTTCATATGCGGGAGAAAGGCGTACAAGTGGCTTGCCCCAAACTCTGAAGGATTGTGTTATATTGGAAAAGTATTGCCTGAAGTGATGACTGTAACACATGACAAAATGAAGGACATACACCGTGGTGCCCAAGCTCCTTATACTCACACTCATTACGAGCACCGAGTTAAAAGACAACTGTCAGAAAGGTTAGAGCATCCGGCCTCTGATCTTATCCATGAATCCACCGGGATTCAGGTTCTGGTAGCGTTAGATTTCACTCGTACCGCTCGAGGAGTGATGAATTATAGATACATTTCCGCACTCGCCAATTTGTTAGATAATATCACTGAAATGTATGATGACACGTTTAGATACACTGGAAGAGAACTTCAAGCTTACAAAACAGAACTAGTTCAGCATAGGATGGTTCTTAATTATCTTACAGCAGTAACAGGCGGATATTGTGTTACATTGGCAACACAGTACGGCATAAAGTGTTGCACGTATATCACAAATAGCACCGAGGACCCGGTAGAGGTCATAGACCAAAAGATGGACGATATTCTCCAATTGAAGTGGGAATTTCGTCGAAAACACAATCTCACCCTTGCTGCTGTAGGTAATGAGCTGACTGGTTGGGTGTCATGGTTGAACCCGCGAAATTGGTTCTCCGGTTTGGGAGACTGGGCTCAAGGAGTCATAATGGATGTTGGAAAGTTTCTACTATGTATCTTGGGTGTCATTATATCGATTGGATTGATATTTAGATGCGGGCAGGCTTTAATGAGGTGCAAACAAAGTACAAAAGTGATGAGCTTGAGGAGTGAGGAAACCGTAATTAACCTGGATTTGATTTATGACCCAATAATAGAAACCAGGATGTGATGAAAATGCGATTATACGGTCCGTTTCTTTCACCTGTTTTTCTGCTTTTTCTCCAAGATACAAAGACCCCCTTGGACGAGGAAGCTGACGAGACGAGATGTATACAGACAACGGATTGACCAAAGAAGAAGATTTGACAACTTTAAATATGGACACTTGATGAACTTTGCCATGGATCCCCAGTTTCCCTAGTACTTTTAAACTCACGCTAGCCCAACATTTTTTGTAAATCTGATGGCTCAGACAAAGCTATTTGCTCATGCCCAAGGAGCAATACAGCGCAAAGAAGACGACTCTCAACAGATACCGAACACAACTTCGACGACAGATGTACATTTCCCTGACATAGAATATCATTGCATTTTCCATAAGTGTTCTTTATCTTCATCTCTACAACCCTCAGGTAATGACACACATAGACGATAGGGAATACAGGCACAGATATCAGCAACCACATACCTCCCCCATTCATGTATCATCAACTAAAATGTGCTCCCCATTTTGTTCAAAATCCGAAAAGAGCTCGGTAAAGTTTGACAGCCCATCCACAGACCTGTACCACAGGATAAGAAGGAATTCAAATGTATACTTCGCAATACCTCGAAGCTTGATTTACAACACGTACGGCACGATGATACATGACCCCCCAAACATGGATTCATACACACATGCTTCTGCTATCTCACTAGGTCATACCCTCTTCACACCTTCTCCTCTCTCCTCCCTTACCCAACCATGGAAATCAATTAACCCCTGACTTGCATTTTTCTCCTTAAATGTTTTGTGGCAGTTATTATTGACTGCCAAAGGGTGGACTGTCAAAGTCAGAAAAATGTCTCAATGCACGTTGCCATATTTGCACCGCACACTGGTCCGCGCTGCGCGTGCGTACGCTCTCCCGTGGAGGCGCATACCCGCAATAGCGTGCACTCGCAGGCGCGGTATGCGTATTTACGGTAGAGTTTATGTAGTCGTAGCGTGCGACTCATTCGTTACAAATGTTCACAATTAATGTAGTTTATAGATCATGGTCCCTTTGATAGATTCTGAAAGTTTGGTTAAAATACAATGTCCCAGAGCTGAGGAATCCCTCTTTATATCGTACGAAGGGTCTAACAGGAATCATACAGCAGTGTTTGGTACCCATCGGAAGAGTATTTAATTAGCAATATTCCGGTGTTGGTTTGGAGCGTATTAATCGCTCGTGCGAATAGTTATGGACATAAGAAGTTTATGTCCATTTCTATTATTTACACATACTCAGGTATGCGGCGGGAAACCCAGTTTCCCACCCACCTGAGCTGTTGGAAATCGTCACAGCCCACCTGTATGAATCACCCTATGACCTTTTGTTATGATACAGGGCCGAATTCCTTCGGCCAATGGACAATGGGATTGTAGGACCAGGAGATTGCATTGTGTGTGGGGCATAAATAGGCAGGCCGACCACATCCAGCTCTCACTCTTCAACGGTTCTCATTGCTGAAAATCGGGTGCTGGATGTCCAGGCGCATGCGATCGTTTCCCCTTGTGCGTAAGTTTCTCTCCGTAATCATTGTCTTTCTGTGAGCCAACTTCTCTCTATCTTTCTCTCTCTCTCTCTCTCCCTCTCTCTCCTCTTTTCTCTTATATCTCCCATAGTATTATAGTATTGTATTGTATTTCATTTAGGTCAGAGTAGTATTGTCTTTTTGTATTTTAGTTCTGTGGTTAGGAAGTCTCTGTTATATTGTAGTGTATCATTTGTACTGTTATCCCCTTTTACAAGTATATTAGATATAATACAGTTAATAGGCTTTGGAACCTAAACCAGTATCTGTGTGTTTTCTATAGCGTTAAGTGTTCACTTGAGCGTCGGTGACGCTCAAGCAGCTTTGTAGTTAGTCAGGTTACACAAGGTTGCACTTACACCCTGTACTCACATTAAGGTATTCTTTGTATTTCTTTGGTATAAGGTTTAAACATTAAGGTATAGCGTTGTGAGCGTCTGCGCCGCTGGTGACCTCCTCGTGGTCTCGAGCGTAAGCTACGCCATAGCGAATCATTACTCTAGTCATAGCCAATAACGTGTCCTGTGATCCCTGGGCCGTGAGCGAACGTGACGCTTGAGCGTCTCGCCTACGGCTGAGCGATCGTTACGCAACTAGCGTACCATTACGGTACTTCTTAAGTAAACAGCGTACAGTGTTCTTAGCTTCATAAAGGGTTGTTTATACGACAAAGGAATTTAGCATTGTCAGTGTCTACGAGTCCTATGTGTTGATCTGGTCAAAAACAGGTCCCGCGCAAGCTCTGTGTATTGTCCCCTTATATATTTGTAGATGTTGATCATATCCCCTCTTAGTATCCTCTTTTCCAATGTAAACATGCCTAGTCTTTCAAGCCTTTCCTTGTATTCCATCGTCTCCATGCCCTTAATTAGTTTAGTCGCCCTCCTCTGAACATTTTCTATCTCCAGGATATCCTTTTAGTAGTACGGTGCCCAGAATTGTACACAGTATTCAAGGTGCAGCCTCACTAGTGATTTATATAACGGGAGTATAACACCCTCGTCCCTTGCATCAATTCTCCGTTTTATGCATGCTAGTATCTTATTAGCCTTTTTTGCTGCCATCCTACTTTGGGAACTGCTGCTTAGTTTGCTATCAATGAGAACACCTAAGTCTTTTTCCAGTACAGTATCCCCTAATGTTACCCCATTCAGTTTGTAAGTGTTATTTTTGTTCTTGTTACCACAGTGCATTACCTTACACTTGTCTGTGTTGAAGTGCATTCTCCATTTGGCTGCCCATGCTTCTAATTTAACTAAGTCGTTCTGAAGAGACTCAGCATCCTCCTCTGTATTTATAGCCTTACACAATTTTGTATCATCTGCAAAAATAGACACCATGCTGTCTAGATCTTATGTTAAGTCATTAATGAAAATGTTGAACAATAACAGCCCTAATACCGAGCCTTGTGGCACACCACTTAACACTTAAGTCTAATTTGAAAGAGATCCATTAACCACAACGCGCTGCTCTCTGTTATCTAACCAATTCTTTACCCAAGTGCATATAGTGCTTCCTAGCCCTATTTCTTGTAGCTTATAGATAAGTCACATGGGTGGTACTGTGTCAAAAGCTTTGGCAAAGTCTAACAAGATTACATCCACGTCTTTACCCTGATCGAGATTTGCACTTACTGTTTCGGAAAAACCAAGTAAGTTGGTTTGACAGGATCTGTCCTTCACGAATCCATGTTGATTCTTTTTAATGATTTTTTTGGCTTCAAGGAACTTCTGAATACTATCCCTTAGAATACCTTCCAGTACTTTCCCCACTATAGATGTAAGACTAACTGGTCTATAGTTACCCGGTACAGCTTTACTTCCCTATTTGAATATAGGTACTACTTCTGCTATACGCCAGTCTTTGGGAACCATACCTGATATAACTGAATCCTTAAAGATCAAAAATAGCGGTTTTGCCAGTTCAGAGTGAAGCTCCATTAGAACCCTTGGGTGAAGTCCATCAGGACCCGGTGACTTATTAATCTTTAAATGTTTTAATTGGTCACAGACTACCTCCTCACTTAAATAAGTACCTATCAGTGGGATATTCTCATTATTGAGATTGTGTGTCAGTCCCTGAATTGGATCCTCTCTAGTAAATACTGTTGAAAAAAATTAATTAAGTATGTCCGCTATGTCATTATCATTTTTGATTAAGACTCCCAACTTGTCTTTTACAGGGCCAATACTCTCCTTCTTTAATCTCTTGCTATTAATGTATTTAAAGAATTTTTGGGGATTTGATTTGCTTTCCTTAGCTACTAGTTTTTCTGTTTCTACTTTAGCCGCTCTTATTTCTTTTTTGCATATTTTGTTACAGTCTTTATAGTGCTGAAATGATTCCGAATTCCCATCAGATTTGTATTTTTTAAATGCTTGCCTTTTCTTGCCCATAAGTTCCTTTATTTTTTTATTAAGCCACATCGGTTTATTATTATTAATCATTTTTTTGCTGCTCGTAGGAATACATTTGAGAGTATTTTTAGCTAGTAGTGATTTTAATACAACCCATTTCTCTGTAGTATTTTTTTCTAGAAACAAACCTTCCCAATCAATGGGGGTAATTCCAAGTTGATTGCAGCAGGAATTTTGTTAGCAGTTGGGCAAAACCATGTGCACTGCAGTTGGGCAAAACCATGTGCAGAGTGAGTTAGATTTGGGTGTGGTGTGTTCAATCTGCAATCTAATTTGCAGTGTAAAAATAAAGCAGCCAGTATTTTCCCTGCACAGAAATAAAATAATCCACCCAAATCTAACTCTCTCTGCACATGTTATATCTGCCTCCCCTGCAGTGCACATGGTTTTGCCCAACTGCTAACAAAATTCCTGCTGCGATCAACTTGGAATTACCCCCAATATCCCTTAAAGTTTCCCTCATCATTTAAAAGTTGGCTTTGCTAAAGTTTAGAGTCCTAGTTAAGCCAGTATAGGACTGTTTATGAAAACTTATATTGAATGTGACCTTATTGTGGTCGCTGTTTCCTATGGGCTCCCCCACTTTAATATCTGATACCAATTCCCCATTGTTTGTTAATACCAGGTCAAAGATTGCATTGTTCCTGGTGGGTTCCCCAATTAGTTGAACTAAGTAGTTATCATTAAGTGTGTTTAAAAACCTATTACCCCTAGCAGTGTCACATGAATCGTTTTTCCAGTTTATCTCTGGATAGTTGAAATCTCCCATCACTACTATGTCACCTACTCCTGCTGCTCTTTCAATCTGCTTCAGTAACAATTCCTCGTCAGATACATTAATACCAGGCGGCCTATAGCATACACTCAATACTAACTTTTTTATTCCGTTTTCGCCACATGCAATTTCTAACCACAGCGTCTCGACCGTATCTACAGTCCCCTCCTGCAAATCCTCCCGTATATCAGGTTTTAAAAATGGTTTTATGTAAAGACACACCCCTCCACCCCTTTTATTTAGTCTGTCTCTCCTAAACAACGTATAGCCTTCTAGATTGACTGTCCAGTCATGAGATTCGTCCCACCAAGTTTCAGTAATGCCTATAATATCGTACTGTTTACTTGCTGCAATAATTTCTAGTTCTCCCTTTTTACCAGTAAGGCTTCTAGCGTTCACATACATACAACTAAAATAAGTATTTCCCTTTGCGTTAGGGACATCTTTCACCTTAGGTAGCAACGATGACCTATTGTGGTGCCAGTGGCTACTGACTCCTCAATTATATCAAAGTCCTTGGATATCGTAAGGGCTCTGAAGATATATGTGAAGAGAACGTCTCATCACAGAAAGTTGGACTCTCTGTTTGTCCTATATGATCCCAAGAAAATTGGGTGTCCTGCTTCTAAGCAGACGATCTCTCACTGGATCAGTTTCACTATCCAGCACGCTTACTCTACGGCAGGACTGCCGTTTCCAAAATCTGTTAAGGCCCACTCTACTCGTAAGGTGGGGTCTTCTTGGGCGGCTGCCCGGGGTGTCTCGGCAGTGCAACTTTGCCGAGCTGCAACTTGGTCTGGGTCGAACATGTTTCCAAAGTTTTACAAGTTCAATACTTTGGCATCTGATGATCTGAAGTTCAGTCAATCAGTTCTGCAGTAGCCTCAGCGCTCTCCCTCCCATTCTGGGAGCTTTGGTACATCCCCATGGTACTAATGTGGACCCCAACATCCTCTAGGACATAAGAGAAAATAGGATTTTGGTACCTACCAGTAAATCCTTTTCTCGTAGTTTGTAGAGGATGCTGGGCACCCGCCCAGCGCTTAATTTTCCTGCAAACGTTATTTGGTTCAGTACAACTTTGTTTTAGTTGAGTACTGCATTGTTACTTGGTAAGTAACGTTTCAGCTTTTGCCGAGTAGTTCAAGCTAGTTGGCTTGACGTGCCTTGTATGTGTGAGCTGGTATGAATCTCACCACTATCTGTGTATAATCCTTCTCTTGAAGTATGTCGTCTCCTCGGCCACAGTTTCTAGACTGAGTCTGGTAGGAGGGGCATAGAGGGAGGAGCCAGCCCACACTCTCAAACTCTAAGTGCCAATGGCTCCTGGTGGACCCGTCTATACCCCATGGTACTAATGTGGACCCCAGCATCCTCTACGGACTACGAGAAAATGATTTACCGGTAGGTACCAAAATCCTATAGAACACACACATGTAATACATTATATGGAGTCTGGTCCTAATAATTCAGGTGATCCAGGGACCTTGGGGATAAAATCCCTGATACATGAGATGAATGGCACTTCTTGACAAAGGGGAGAGGACTCCTTGAAATGCTTTGAAGCTGTCTTTTACAATCTTCCATGATCCAGTGACATCGGAGACTCGAGTACCTGTAAGGACGTGCTGTGCTTTGGATGGTTCACATTTACCTGTCTGCAGCCAGTTTCTGTGAAAGCTGCATTATTCCATCAGCCTCCAGTATTTGATACTGATCACATTGACAACTATTTGTGGATTACATTGAGATATTTGAATTACTTTTTATATATATCTATGAAAACTTTATTTTGGATATCCGTTTGCTGACCCTATTTGAAACCCACCTACCTGAAGTTGCAGTGGCGGTGGATAAAGATACCTTTACAGGTATGCATGGCAGAACACAAATGCAAGTGTCTTTACAAAGGGAGAACGGGTCACATAGGGGTAAATTTACTAAGATGGGAGTTCTATTTAAGATGGGATGTTGCCCATAGCAACCAATAAGATTCTACTTCTCATTTATCTAGCAGCTGCCAGAAGACAATACCTGGAATCTCATTGGTTGCTATGGGCAACATACCATCTTAAACAGAACTCCAATCTTAGAAAATTTACCCCACAGAGTTCATGTTTTCATCTGAAAAATATACCTTCACGTCTTGAGATAGAATTATCCTGTTTGTCTCTAAAGGATAGGAAGAAAACCCATATCATTAGACTATGGGGTCATTCTGAGTTGATTGCAAGCTGCATTTGTTCGCAGCGCAGCGATCAGGCTAAAAAATGGCAGTTATGCGTATGCGGCGAAATGCGCACGTGCGACATACGGGCACAACAAACGATACAGTTTTGCACAGGGTCTAGCGATGCATTTCAGTCGCACTGGTTGCTGCAGAGTGGTTGACATGAAGTGGTCATTTCTGGGTGGCAACTGACCTTTTTCAGGGAGTGTTTAGAAAAACTCAGGCGTGCCAGGAAAAACGCAGGCGTGGCTGGGCGAACGCTGGGCGGGTGTAAGACGTCAAATCCGGAACTGAATAGTCTGAAGTGATCGCAAGCGTTGAGTAGGTTTTGAGCTACTCTGAAACTACACAAATTTTTTTTTGCAGGCGTTCTGCGATACAACCGTTCACACTTCTGCTAAGCTAACATACACTGTCAGTGGGCAGTGGCATAGCGTTTGCACAGCTGCGAAAAACTGCTAGCAAGCGATCAACTCGGAATGACCCCCTATGTGGGATTTCTTCTTTGCTGTGCTCACACTGTATATATAGCGCTGGTTTCTGGTTACTACTTCTTTTCCAGATAGAAATGATAAACTGTACAACACTCATACTGTTTTTTTTCCATTTTTCCATGGTCTACAATATAAAAAGCTCACGTTTCATTATTTATTATCAATATAGTTTTATAATTTATCTCTTTTTAGGCCATGTTTACAGCATGCGAGCTGGGAGTGTTTGATTTGCTACATGAAGTAGGGGAGCTTCTGACAACAGCAACCATTGCTTCTCGCTTGTGTACCAGCATAGATGGAACAGACCGGCTGCTCACTGCCTGTGTTGGACTGAAACTCCTGAAAGTTGAATTGAAAATGATGAAGGTACCATACTTTCAGAATGCCATGTTGCCAGTTGATTTCTACAAGCAAGGATGCAACTGTAAGGTCTACAATGGTCACAAAGGCAATAAGAGGCTCAATGAGCAGACAGTAATCGTTCTTAAGTCAACTTGACTTTCTGCTTTTGCTGATGTCAGCAATACTACTTTATTGGTAGCAGTAGGAACCAAAAATTAAGATGTATGGCAGAATATAATAGCCTGTAAGATAATGGCTGTTCAGGAACTACTGCGAGTCTGTCCATATTTTTTAAGCTGCAATCATTTACAAGGAAAAACAAACCTGGTTTTGCCTTGTAAATGATTGCCGCTTTAAAAATACGGGCAGACTCACAGGACTTCCTGAACGCAGAGGCGTAACTAGGGTTTTTGGAGCCCAGGGCAAGATCAATAATGGCGCCCCCCCCCCCCCCCCCCCCCCCCCACACACAAAAAAAAAAAAAATTTTTTTTTTTTTAATAAAAATAATAAATTAATACAATGATAATAAAAAAAAAATACAAAAGGAAAGTATGTGCAGACGCCACCGGTGTCACTGCATATAAAGATGTCATGGTGTGTATGTATGTGTATGTAGGTGCAGTGGTCGAAGTTGAATTTTTGAAGGTGGAATGAAAGACTGCAGATAGCAATTATGCGCGCGCCTTCGGCGCGCGCGCCCCAGAAAAGGGGCGTGGTCACTCAAAAGGGGCGTGTCCTTCAGTGTAGTTGGACCCCTTATACTATCTAGTA